>NC_048302.1:67320502-67620502 GCF_013100865.1 Trachemys scripta elegans
CCCCCCCCCCCCCGCCGCCGCCCCCCTCCCGCCATGAATTCTCTGGGATGATCACGGTACCCCTCCCCCACCGCGTGGCTGGTAACAGGGAAGATCCCTGCTAGCCAAACGCGAAAAACTCAGGGCCAATTTCCCATCTGCGCTTGGCTAACTGCAGGGAAGGATTTATTTTCCGCCACAGGCAAACAGCCCAGTAGGAACGGCCACCTCTGTCCCCTTAATTAAGTTCCCGTATTTCAACCAGGTTACCAGGAGTGATATCACTCTCCTGAGGATTACACAACAAGATAAAGAACGGATGTTGCTTGAATGCCAGCAAACACCGGGACCATACGCTGCCAGGCTTTGTCAGGCAATGATACCAGATTACTTGCTGCAAGCATGGCGTGGTCAAGTGTCCTACCATGGAGGAGGGAATAAAGATGCACTGCCCAGAAACCTTCTGGCAAGGCTTTCGGAGTACCTCCAGGAGAGCTTCATGGAGATGTCCCTGGAGGATTTCCGCTCCATCCCCATACACGTTAACAGACTTTTCCAGTAGCTACAGACTTTTCCAGTAGCTGAACTGACCGCAAATGCAAAGTCAGGCAAAGTAATCATTAAAAACCGTTTGCTTTTAAAACAAGTTTTATATTTTAAAAGGTAAACTCACCTGAGGTCCCTTCCATGGGGTCAGAGTCTTGGGTACTGGCTTGGGAGGCTTGGGAGGGTACTTCAGTCAGGGTGATAAAAAGATCCTGGCTGTTGGGGAGAATGGAGTGCTGTGTGCTCTCTGCAAGCTCATCCTCATCCTCCTCCTCCTCCTCTCCCCCATCGGCAGAATCCTCAGGCGTCGCTGATGAGACTATCCCCGACCCAGAATCCACGAACACAGGTGGGGTAGTGGTGGCAGCCCCCCCTAGAATTGCATGCAGCTCGGCGTAGAAGCGGCATGTCCGCGGCTCTGACCCGGAGCGACCGTTTGCCTCCTTTGTTTTTTGATAGGCTTGTCTGAGCTCCTTGACTTTCACGCGGCACTGATCTGAGTCCCTATTGTGGCCTCTCTCCATCATGCCCTTGGAGATTTTTTCAAAAGTTTTTGCATTTCGTCTTTTAGAACGAAGTTCTGCAAGCACTGAATCCTCTCCCCATACAGCGATCAGATCCAGTACCTCCCTCACGGTCCATGCTGGTGCTCTTTTTCGATTATCAGCCTGCATGGTTACCTGTGCTGATGAGCTATCTGTGGTCACCTGTGCTCTCCACGCTGGGCAAACAGGAAATGGAATTCAAATGTTCGCGGGGCTTTTCCTGTCTACCTGGCCAGTGCATCCGAGTTTAGATTGCTGTCCAGAGCGGTCACAATGATGCACTGTGGGATAGCTCCCGGAGGCCAATACCATCGAATTGCGGCCACACTAACCCTAATTCGAATTGCTAAAATCGATTTTGGCACTACTCCGCTCGTCGGGGTGGAGTACAGAAATCGATTTAAAGGGCCCTTTACATCGAAATAAATAGCGTCGTTGTGTGGACGGTTGCAGGGTTAATTCGAATTAAAGCTGATAAATCCGAATTAAAGTCGTAGTGTAGACCAGGCCCAAGTGTTTGCAGATGATTTCCTTAATTACTTGCTCCATTATCTTCCCTGGCATAGAAGTTAAACTAACTGGTCTGTAGTTTCCTGGGTTGTTTTTATTTCCCTTTTTATAGATGGGCACTATATTTGCCCTTTTCCAGTTTTCTGGAATCTCTCCCGTCTCCCATGATTTTCCAAAGATAATAGCTAGAGGCTCAGATACCTCCTCTATTAGCTCCTTGAGTATTCTAGGATGCATTTCATCAGGCCCTGGTGACTTGCAGGCATCTAACTTTTCTAAGTAATTTTTAACTTTGTTCTTTTTTTTTATTTTATCTGCTAAACCTACCCCCTTCCCATTAGCATTCACGATGTTAGGCATTCCTTCAGATTTCTCGGTGAAGACTGAAACAAAGAAGTAATTAAGCATCTCTGCCATTTCCAAGTTTCCTGTTACTTTTTCTCCCTCTTCACTGAGCAGTGGGTCTACCCCGTCTTTGGTCTTTCTCTTGCTTCTAATGTATTGATAAAAAGTCTTCTTGTTTCCCTTTATTCCTGTAGCTAGTTTGAGCTCATTTTGTGCCTTTGCCTTTCTAATCTTGCCCCTGCATTCCTGTGTTGTTTGTCTATATTCATCCTTTGTAATCTGTCCTAGTTTCCATTTTTTATATGACTCCTTTTTATTTTTTAGATCATGCAAGATCTCGTGGTAAAGCCAAGGTGGTCATTTGTCACATTTTCTATCTTTCCTAACCAGCGGAATAGCTTGCTTTTGGGCCCTTAATAGTGTCCCTTTGAAAAAACTGCCAACTCTCCTCAGTTGTTTTTCCCCTCAGTCTTGATTCCCATGGGACCTTACCTATCAGTTCTCTGAGTTTACCAAAATCTGCCTTCCTGAAATCCATTGTCACTATTTTGCTGTTCTCCCTTCTACCCTTCCTTAGAATTGCAAACTCTAGGATTTCATGATCACTTTCACCCAACCTACCTTCTACTTTCAAATTCTCAACGAGTTCCTCCCTATTTGTTAAAATCAAGTCTAGAACAGCTTCCCCCCAGTAGCTTTTTCAACCTTCTGAAATAAAAAGTTGTCTGCAATGCAGTCCAAGAATTTGTTGGATAGTCTGTGCCTTTTAAACCAATAGGTGAAATCCTGACCCTACTGAAGTCACTAGCAAAGCTCCCATTAAATTCAATGGAGTCAGGATCACACCCAGTATTAATAGAATATTGGTCACCTAAAAAATATGCAATGAAGGGTCCTGTATTAGCTCAAATTCTGCTGCTGTATCATTGCCCATATTCCACCAGCAACGTTCAAAGCCTCTAGACTGGCTGAGTGCTGATGGCCAGCAGCCTGCTCCTAGTAAACCACACAGCACCCAGTCTGCAAGAGCAGAGGAGCAAGAGATGCACCAGGTACATTTCAATTTATTTTGTCTACATCCCAAAATTTGGTAGCTGATCTGAGGTGAGGGTGCTGGGCACACTTTCTCACTGCTCTTCAGCCCTGGGGAAAGGGACAGAAATAAAGCCCTTGTTTTATGGGTCTGCAGAAATATCATTTTAACCTGCCAGAAAGAGTGTTTTATGTTTTTTTAATATAACTTCCCTGTTTGTATGCAGTGAACATACCACACCACTTGGATTCTATCTTAAACATTTTGTCTTTGAATATATTGCTGCCCAGAACTGAACTTCAAATGCACACACATTTCACTTCCTACTTAGAACTCTGAATAAAAGTCAGACTTTTACAGCCACTACTTGTTCCTTGACTTATGTCTTGAGTAATTACTAACATTTACCCTTTCTGATTAGGCATATTATGCGATAAGCTGATCTAAGAAATGGCCATCCAGATTTTTCAGTACCCTCTTGTTTCATATCTTCCTCTCTTAGGGCCAGATCCAAAGCCCATTGAAGACTCCCCTTTATTTCAATTGGCTTGGGGTAAGGGTTTTAAATGACTGATTTTCATTCTAAAACTGCTAACCTATTCCTGGATCTCCCGTGTGGTTTGCCTTTTTATACTGATAAGAACAGATTTTAAAATTTTATTAAGATGATGTTAAAAAAAAATTGTGAACAGAGTTTGAGCATAGAAGTTTCTGGTTATACTACATACTGTATAATATGTATTGTCTTATCTGCCACTTCCACCTAAACACCTACTTCCCTCCCACCCCAACCACACAAAGAAGAAATAATCCTCCCTTCCCAGAAAGTTTTCTTGGAAGTAAGCATAAGTAAGAAAGCATATGAATGTTAAGTAAACTTTAAACTTAAAAAAAAAGCTAATTGTAATCACTTCCATGAAAAAATTTTGCTAAGTGAAAAAAATCATTTTTACTAACTTCCATTTGCTACAAGGGACCACTGTTAGGTATTGTTTTAAAAAGAAAAAAAAGAAGTCTTCACAAGCTTTCTTTCCCATAAGGAAAGTAGTGCTGTATATTAGCAGCAAAATTTTCTTCCCTGATTCGCAGGCCCATCAAACAGCGGGGCACTCTACATCAGCTGAGGGAATTCTCAGCTGACTACAGAAAGTTGGCAGAAATGCCTAACTTGTTCCTATGCCACCCTCCACCTGCCCTGGCATAGATGACATGCCAAGGATGGGTAGGAGTATGATAGATGTAAGAAGGGGAGTGGCTGCAATACCATGGCATGCTGCCAATTCCTAATAGGTGGATGGTCTCTTGGGGCTGTTGTCAACAGTCCCTAGATTGCTCTAACCTACATTAATGCCAGGGTTGCGGCTGAAGCTGCATGTTGCTGAGAATCTGCCATCAGTAATTGGATTCCTGACAGCCCATCCTTGTCTCCTCCACTGAGTGGCTTAATGCAGGAGAAAATTTGATCTAATTTTATGCTGTCAGAGGCAAATCCAGCCCCTTTGCTTTATGCTTATGCTACATGAAAGCAGACAACTGGATGTGAAGGGCTGAACAGGTGCAATGCACCCATTCCACAGCATGAAGCCCTGCTCAGTGTACACCTCTTGCGTGGCAAGTCAACATATGGGGGAGGGGAAGCGAGGACAGTGATTCACTGCAACCTGGATCCCCCAGGTGTCAGAGGGTGTACCTGCTTGGTGTATGCTACTCCAGCCATTTGGCTGAAGCAGCATTCCCAAAGTGAATTTACACCAACTCTGTGGCCAGGAGTGCTGGGCAGACCCTTTGTCCACATGCTTGCTTCCTGGCCAAGTAATTTGGGGAGTGGATCAGGACTTAGTGAATAAAAGATTAAAAATAGGGCTCAACTGCCTGGCCGGTTTTCATTCTCATTGCAGAATTGCTATTCAGTTGAAAATGTATTTAGTGAAGAAAATAATAATGAAATCATATAGCAGGTTCAAGGTAATAGCACAATCTTTCCTGACAGCAACACATACAGAGTGGATGGCTTATATGTCTCTAAACATCTAATTAAAAGTATACTTTTCATACAAATTCTCACTGTTCCCTTCATTTCCACACATAGAAATAGTTACTCCCACCTCTAGGCAACTGGCCTTGATGCTACTAATTTGCAGGACAGAAAAGACAGACCATGTCACAGTTCTGAGGATGTTAAAAGTACTTGAGCTCTTGAATTCATTTCTATCTCTGAGTTTCCATTTAGTTAGAAAAAATTGTATTGAGTAATTTTCCATAAGAGTCATTGCACCTGAACTTACATAGCACTTTCCATGCAGACAGCTCAAAGCCCCTTGTAAATACTATCAAATCATGTCTAACAACATACCTGATTGATAGATAGATGTTATTATCCGTATTTATAGGTGAGAAGACTGAACATCACTATTCTATCCTACCCAGAGCTTCAAGGTTTACACGAGAAGGGACGGGCCTCTGTAAGGTTTCCATTACTCCACCTATCTCATAAAACCTCTCGGATGATGTAAGCATGAGGGGCTCCACTACTTTACCAATATACCAGCCTGCTGGCTGCTTTGAGGATGGAATGGGAAATGGAGCTGGAAGAAAGAGGTCTCTGCTATTTGACATCTCTTCTCTATCCTCCAATTTTCAGGTGCTTCCATCCCCCATTGAATAACCCCAGTGCCTGTGTACACTCAAAACCATTGCCACACACAATTTTCACAGCACCACGGAAAATGGGTAAAGTCTGGTCAATTTCATTCTGCTACTGCTTGCTAAGCATTAGATGCAGTGGAACTGTCTGTCTGCAGGACAGGAAGAAGACCGTACATTGAATTTAAGTTGGTTCATATTTGGAAGATTATCTTTGCAACTATATAAGTACTAGACTCCTTTATAAAATTCAATGAAAGCTTAAATTCTTCAGAAATTGACGTAGGTCCCTTCACTTGTCAAAGACAGGCAGGTATGTCATTTATGGAAAAGACAGCTGTCAATAAAAATATTGGTGCAATGAATAAAACAGCAAGTGACAATATCATTAACAGTAGAGAGAGTAACAAGATACAGACTGGGACACAGTCTGATCCATTGCAATTGTCAGTGAAATCAGAAGTTGGATGGGTACCTGGGACCTCCTACAGGAATGCTCTATAAAATGAGTGAGGTCTGTCTATACATTGTTAGTTAACAAATAAGGTGCTACTTGAAAACTAAACCAGAGAGTGAATTTTAAAATCAAAGGTTGCAAGTCCACGTGAAAAAAAAAGGGGGGTGTTCAAATGTGCACTCACATTTACAGCACTTAGGTGTGGAAGCATGGGACATTCTTCAGCAGAGCTTGCATCGTCCCTGAGGCAATATACACAGTGGTCACAAACATCTGGGTGCATTTGGGAGCACCATATCCTGACAGCAGAAGAGAATAAGGTAAATTCTAGAACAAAGCATGGAAAACATAACAGTGACCTGAAAAGAAACTAATTCTAAACCAGACAAGACAGCAAATGCAAGGCAATACCACAGGGAGTGGTTCACTGAAGCCCTGACATATGGCTTGAGGAAAAAGAATTTCTTAAAACAAGAAAGAAAGTGGAAGTTAGAAAAGAGAGCAGATAAACAATGTATGCTGATAAACTGCAGTGAAAATAGAGAAAAAATCTCTGAAGCAGGAAAAAATGGCTTCTCACCTACCAGCAGGCAAAAAAGGAACCAATGTTCAACTCAGGGTAGGTCTACACTTACCTCCGGGTCCGGCGGTAAGCAATCGATCTTCTGGGATCGATTTATCGCGTCTTGTCTAGACGCGATAAATCGATCCCGGAAGTGCTCGCCATCGACGCCGGTACTCCAGCTTGGCGAGAGGAGTACACGGCATCGATGGGGGAGCCTGCCTGCCACGTCTGGACCTGCGGTAAGTTCGAATTAAGGTACTTCAAATTCAGCTACGTTATTAACGTAGCTGAATTTGCGTACCTTAGTTCAAAGTGCGGGGTTAGTGTGGACCAGGCCTCAGTTACTGTCTACTTTCCCTCATCAGCAGGTAAGCACATGACACCTGCTGGTGTAGAAACGCACTGGATCTAAATATTCTGCACCTGGTGATATTGCAGCCAGGAATGTGTACTAATTATGGACCCAAGACTGGGGATCTATTGAAAAATACACCCTGGATATGAGATTTGGACATTGAACTATAACCTATGAACTGTTTCTGAAAGAACGCTTTTCAACTACAAAGCTCACCATCTCTGCTATGAATCTGAACCTCAATGAATTGAACTAATGTCTGTATGTATATTGATCTTTTAACCATACTCTCTCTTGTTTTTTAATACATTTTAGTTTAGTTAACAAGAATAGTGTGTATTTGGATAAGATCTGGAATATTCAGTAACCTGGGAGGTAATGTGTCTGATCCTTTGGGATTGGTATTATCTTTTCTTTTATATGATGAAATAAGATTTTCAGAAATCATCATATTTGACTTAGGTACCTGGATGAAGGCCTGAGGCTGGATCACTTTAAGGGAACTGTGTTGTTTGGACATCTGAGTAACCGGTAAGGTAATAAAGACACTGTTTTATGCTGGCTTGGTAAATCTAAGTATTGGAATATCCACCATCTTTATGGGGATTGTCTTACCCATTCTTTGCAGTTCACCCTAGTTGAGTGACCATAGCTGGCCTCCACTGGGACCCGGTCAAAGAAACTCTCTTCTTTTAATTAAAATCATTTCCCAGGTTCTCTCTTCTGATTATTTATCAAATCAACTGGTAGTTGAACATTATGAGAAGGAGTAAATTGAGTTGCTCCAATACCTTGCTGGATGCTGGATACAAAAAGTGCTTTTTGCTTAACTCTCTAAGTCAGTTTAAAAAATATATAAGGGCTGGTCACATTTCCTTGCAACGCTGTGGTATTTAATGTTGGTTAAGGCTATGTCTACAATGTGAGCTAGCAGTGTGATTTCCAGTTTTTGTACTTGCATTAGCTCAAAGTGAGAGAGTGTGAATAGAAACAGTAGCATAGCCCCTCAGGAGCACGGGCAGAGGCAGCATAGCTGAGCCGTGCTGAGTACATACCCATGGGATACAGGTGGGGATGCAGTCAGCATGGCTAAGCTGCGCCACCATAGTTTCTACTATTGTGCTATCGTGGCTACGCTACAGTTTCTACTCATGTTAGTTCTCATGGAGCTAGTGCAAGTATGTGCACATAAGCCCATACCATAGATGTGTCCTAAGTTAACTTTCTAAACATGCATTCTGAAACAGACAGGAATATTTCTGGTAAAACCACATGCTAAGCCGGTTGATATAGTTCTTGCTCTCACCCCTTGATGTTTACAGGAGCTAAAATCTTGTCTCGCTCCCTCCCCTTTTGATTGCTTTATTTTGCAGTCTTTACAGTGCCTGGTGGCCTGTGAATTATTTAAATTGCTTTATTTAAAATAATAAAGTTGGTTTATCAGGTAAAAGCAGATGCTAAAGCTAGATTCAGTAATTATCACATAAAATGGATCCATACATATGTATGACTTTATCAGGTAATAACAGGTACTGAATATTTATCCCTCCAGCCACAATAGCTACATATTACAAATTTATGACTCTTCAGTATCTACTGTGCAGTTAGCTTCCAGCAGCCTCCAATGGACAAATATCACCTCTCTCTCCTGGGGCTATGATGGGTATATTTTATTACCTTCAGCTTGTATAACCACAACTAATCATGGTATTGTGGCTACCTCAAAAAAAGGGTGTGTGTGTGTGTGTGTGTGTGTGTGTACGTGCACACACACGCACTCTGCCCCTTCCCCCCACATCCCCAGGGCATATTTTGCTGCCAGAAAACTGTTTGTGTCAGGAGGTTAACAAACACACAAATTAAAAATACTGAGCAGACAAGCATTACTTTCAAGTCAAATAGAAAAGCTTTCCAGGTCACCTTGAGGTGTAGCACTTTAAACATCTCATAAATTTCCCACAAGATGATGGTCTGAGATGAAATTCCCAGAACACAGTGTGAAATTTGAAGCTTTTGTTCGCTGGACCTCTATAGGGCTTACTTACGTTTTACAGAATGTAAAAATAGCTTTGTTCCTGGTTACAAAAGGAAGGATCTTCAAAATGTGAGGATATGTAAATGTGTAAACTAACCCACTCTCCATGTAAAGAATTATAAGTACTATATGAATATACTTTTTCACATTATCATTATCCCAGGGCATAGTCTGCTCCTAAAACAAAACAGTTTGAAATTGGGATTACTTTAAGTTAAAGATGCATGAGCTGTCAGAGGCCTGTATCACCAAAAAGGGAAAAAGATTACTAAGCAAGAGATTTAGACCGAGCTGGATGAGCGACCGACTCAAAGGGGCGATTAGGAAAAAACAGAAAGCGTACAAAGAGTGGAAGAGGGGAGGGATCAGTAAGGAAACTTACCTTAGTGAAGTCAGAGAATGTAGAGATAGAGTGAGAAAGGCCAAAAGCCGTGTAGAGTTGGACCTAGCGAAGGGAATTAAAAGCAATAGTAAAAGGTTTTACAGCCATATAAATAGGAAGAAAGCAAAGAAAGAAGAAGTGGGACCGCTGAAGACTATAGCCGGAGAGGAGATTAAAGATAATCTAGGCATGGCGCAATATCTCAATGAATATTTTGCATCGGTGTTTAATGAGGCCAATGAAGGTATTAGGGATACTAGCACCGTTACAGAGGGGCATACAGGATGGGGGATTACCGCATCCGAGGTAGAAACAAAACTTGAACGCCTTAATGGGACTAAGTCGGGAGGACCGGACGATCTTCATCTGAGAATATTGAAGGAATTGGCGCGGGAAATAGCAGGCCCATTAGCGATTATATTTAATGAATCTGTAAACTCGGGGGTGGTCCCGTTAGACTGGAGAATAGCCAACGTGGTTCCTATTTTCAAGAAAGGGAAAAAAAGTGATCCGGGTAATTACAGGCCTGTTAGCTTAACATCTGTAGTGTGCAAGGTGCTGGAGAAGATTCTGAAAGAGAAACTAGTTGAGGACCTTGAGGTTAATGGCAATTGCGATAAATTACAGCATGGTTTTACGAAGGGCAGATCGTGCCAAACGAATCTGATCTCCTTCTTTGAGAAAGTAACGGACTTATTAGATAAGGGAAATGCGGTGGACCTAATATACCTGGATTTCAGTAAAGCGTTTGATACTGTACCCCATGAGGAATTATTGGTTAAACTGGAAAACATGGGGATCGATATGAAAATCCAGAGGTGGATAAGGAATTGGTTAATGGGGAGAATGCAGCGGGTCGTATTAAAGGGTGAATTGTCGGGTTGGAGGGAGGTTACTAGTGGAGTGCCTCATGGTTCGGTTTTGGGACCCATTTTATTTAATCTATTTATAACTGACCTTGGAACCGATTGCAAGAGTGGGCTGATAAAGTTTGTGGATGATACGAAGGTGGGAGGAGTTGCAAATTCGGAGGAGGATAGGGATATTCTGCAGGGAGACTTGAATGAGCTTGTGAATTGAAGTATCAGAAATAGGATGAAATTTAATAGTGAAAAGTGTAAGGTGATGCACTTGGGGATGACTAATAACAATTTTAGTTACAAGATGGGGACGCATTGGTTAGAAGTAACGGAAGAGGAGAAGGACCTAGGGGTCCTTGTGGACCGCAGGATGACTATGAGTCGACAATGTGATGTGGCGGTGAAAAAAGCCAATGCGGTCTTGGGATGTATTAGGCGAGGTATATCTAGTAGGGATAAGGAGGTCCTTCTTCCGTTGTATAAGGCGCTGGTGAGACCTCATTTGGAGTACTGTGTGCAGTTCTGGTCTCCCATGTTTAAAAAAGATGAACTCAAACTGGAACAGGTGCAGAGAAGGGCGACTAAGATGATCAGAGGAATGGAAAACCTGTCGTATGAAAAGAGATTAGAGGAGCTTGGGTTGTTTAGTCTGACAAAGCGAAGGCTGAGGGGGGATATGATTGCTATCTTTAAATATATCAGAGGGGTAAATACAAGGGAGGGAGAGGAATTATTCCAGCTTAGTACTAATGTGGACACGAGAACGAATGGATATAAACTGGCCGTGGGGAAGTTCAGGCTTGAAATTAGACGAAGGTTTCTGACCGTCAGAGGGGTGAAATATTGGAACGGCCTTCCAAGGGAAACGGTGGGGGCGACGGACCTGTCTGGTTTTAAGATTAAGTTAGATAAGTTTATGGAGGGAATGGTTTAATAGTAGCCAAGGAAAACCAAGCAATGGTACGTAAATAGCATAATGGCCAACAAGGGTCAGGCTAGAGACTCTTGCCTACATGCTCGGGGTATTACTGATCGCCATATTTGGGGTCGGGAAGGAATTTTCCTCCAGGGTAGATTGGCTCAGCCTCTGGAGGTTTTTCGCCTTCCTCCGCAGCATGGGGCAGGGATCACTAGCAGGAGGGTCTCAGCCGATTGAAGTCACTAAAACACAGGATTGGGGACTTCAACAGCAGAGTCCAGGGAAGGGTCTTGCGGCCTGCAGCATGCAGGGGGTCAGACCAGATGATCATAATGGTCCCTTCTGACCTTAAAGTCTATGAGTCTATGAGTTTATTGCCAGTTTTGAATCACTACCACAGAATTATGGACAGGCAACACTACGTATTATTAATTATTAATTATTATTAACACTTCCTATTATAAGAGCCTGCTTTCAGTTGCTTATATCTTTGCCAAACTTCAGCCATTTTGGCTGAATTAAACAATTTTCACAAAATTTCAGCAGAGGCTGGAACATCTGAAGATGTATAATCATTACTGCCAGGGAAAGGACTCAGCCAATTTACAGCAAGAGGGGAAAATAATTAGCACTTACATATACCTTTACACCTTCAAAATTCTTTACAGAGATTAACAAATTCATTCTCACAACATCCCTGAGTGGTATGTGCTATTTCCCCCATTTCACAGAAGGAGAAATTGAGTGACAGTGTGGGAGACAGAGACTTGCTTAAGCTCAAAGGAAGAGGTGAGAAATTAGACCACTAGTCATCTTCTCAAAACAAATCTTATATAGTATCTGATTTAGGGTGCAAAATCTCTGAGAAAACTTCATTGCACAATGTCCATGCCTACATAGCACCTCAGGCTTTCCAAGTTGAATTGTTTACTAGTGAGCTAAAACCATATCAGGTCAAAATAAACGTCTAGTAATTTGTGACTTAGTATTGCCATTTACAGTATGTCAATAAGCAGTTTATCTGTTTCAAGATTTTATGTTTCAGTTGTGGAGGGGAACTGGGATTGTATTCCAGATTTTTCAGCATGGACTCTTCATTGCCCAGCAACATTTTTTCAAAATGTATTCTGGAAATACTAGGTTGGTCCAAATGGCAGGTTTTTGTTGTTGTTGTTTTGGTTGTCATCCATTACTCCAATCACCCTGTTCAAAAGCCATTATCTTGTCTCCTGTGTCTGAAGTGGCTGGAATGCCATACAAATTCTTGGACTTCCTACAAGAATATAGAGCCACATATACTGAAAGATGTTCAAAATGTTTCTGTGAGCACAATTAATTGTGGAGGATTAGGGAATGAACCCTAGAATATTCCCAGCTCTTCCTCAGCTATGGTGAACATGTCAGTTATGCTTAAACCAAGAGCTCTGATGAATAGAGTACAGTCTACTAACAGCTGAGTCAACAGGTTGGGCTGTTTCTCTAGATGTTTTTGGGGTGTTTATTTGGAATGAGAGGTGTGACATTTTCTTAATGAGCTGAACATTTTTTAACATCACCAATTCATTGGGTGCTATGACAAGGGGATTATGATAGGCCTTTAATCAGTTAGGTCATAAAGTATCCTTGAATGTGTGTACGGAAAAAGGAAAATTTTCCTATCAGAGACTTCTGTATAGGGATGCTGTGGAGTGACAGCATTAAAAAACTTGACAAGAAAAACAGGAGATAAGGCACAGTTGTTCTCATTCTAATACAGCATTTGGGGATTAATGGTTTTGCATCTTTAGTGAATCTGATGCAAGATGTACAGAAAACTGAGTAAAATATTTCCTTCACAATTATATGCTCAAAAACATATTTGCAGGATTGCTCTTTTGCAACTGAATCTCAAAACTATTTGCTCAAATCAAAGCTGATATATAAATACCTATATTCATAACATGACAGTAATGAACATACTGAGAAGTAATAAACTGAACTGGTTTTGTCTGTCTCATTTAGCATCATATTCATGAAAAACAATAGGCCTTTTACTCAAACTGGCATTTCCATAATAGTGTTCTAAAAAACATAGTGAACCTTAAGTGGAATAAAAACCATTTCTCTCACTCAGTAGCACCCTCAGTGGACATTTCATGGAACACACAAATTTCTGTTCTGGTTATGGCGGATCTCTCCATTTCAGAATGGGGGGGTATTTGCACAGTCATGTAGAGGGAGGACTAGAATGGACATACGTAAAGATAATAGCCCATAATGATGGTGGGGGAAAAGCCAGGACTTTCCTCATGTTACTTTTGAGACCACAGACATGATCTGAACAAAGAACAGATAACCAGGAATGCTTAAAGTCTAATTCTGTCCCTGATCATGAAGCTTGGTAAGTCACATTCTCAGTACCTCGGTTTCCCTATGTGTAAAATGAGGCCAATAATATCTATCTACCCCACTGGAATTAATTAATTATTTCGTGTTTATAAAGAATCTTATTGCCAAATCAAAGTTTTCCACTTTCCAAAGCATAAAAGTGAAAACTCATCTCATCCTCCTTGTGGGAATTCCCTGACCTACCGTACTTCTATTGGTCCCCCACGCCTCATACTTAACTCTTGAAAGAGCTATAATCCTTCACATGGCATAGTTTTAGATATGAATTTCCTAAAGAACCACCACTTCTTATGTGAACCTAGGGAGGTTCAAGGAGCGGTGATGGTGTCTGTGCCTGACTTCAGATTTAGAAAGTGTCACATAATGAAGACTAAGGATCAGATTTTACAGGTATTTAAGTGCCTTCTTCTCTTTCTTTCGTATGGCTTGGGTAGATAGCAACAACTACAAATTTATATCTAAGTTTGATAGCCAGCACATTGCCACAGCAGTGAGCTGGTGAATGTCCTTCAGGCTCCCGGCAAAAGAACAAAGGGGGCATTCAGATACGATGTGCCCTATCGATTGTGCCTGGTGCCCACAGTTGCATACAGGTAGTTGCCTCATTTTCCATTTAAAAAGGGTTTGTCCACATCTTCAATGAGATGTACTGATGTGATTCAATCTGCACCAGTCTTTCCAACATAAATCAAAACCCAGTGGTTCCTCAATAGGATCAACAATGAGCTGTTTGTTTTGAGTGGTTAGTCATTACTATGTTCACTTGGAGGTTGATAAAACAACATCCAGGGGCTAATTGATGACATTGGTATGTTGGTGGAATTGCACAAAACACAGAGCCCAAAAAACACCAGCACTTAACAGAAGCACCACGTGAAGGTTGTCATCTTGTTCCTTTAAGTGCCTAAAGATGCAGATAGGTGTGTAATGGGATTTTCAAAACCATTCATCTGCATTTTTAAAAATCTGGCCCAAAGTTGTTGAATATACCTATTCAGTTGGAGAGATTTGGGATATAATTTATGTGGGAATATGGTAATGTACAAACTCCTTACTGGCCCTGCCCCTTCAAACCTTCATGAACAAACTGGCTGAGCTACCACTAAGCTTTGTACTGTGTCACACCAAGATTCTGTGTATTGGGGACTCTTGAGCCTCATGTCAATCCTGGACCTTGTTATATACGTGGAAACACTCTGGAGCTGGTCTTCTACATGAGAGCAGATTAAAAATGTGATTCTTAACCTAATTTAGATTTATTGATTATTCCCTGTCCCTTGCTGATATGACTAGTGATCAGGAATAGCTTGTTATAACTCTGGTTAGCCAGAAGATTGTGACTAGATTTGGTGGGGGATGAGGCGGGGGGAGGGGATGGTAGGAGTTTTTTTGCAAAACTTTTCACAACTTTTTTTTATTATTATCAGACCAGCTATAATTATTACCATTATGTGTGGATTAAGACTTCTCTATAGTAATCTATACTTTTGTCATCTCAGGTGTGGACTACTGCAATGTGTTAAGATAAACACTGAAGGCTATTCAGAAGCTCCAGCTAGTGCTACACCATGTTTGTATAGCACCAAACACAATGGTGAGGTTTATAGGCACTACTGCAATATAAATGTTAAATAATAACCTGCCCATCTTCATGCTCTGCCCAGGCTGCCAGTCCACTTCTAAGTCAAATTCAATGTGATAGTTACACTCTTCAAAGTCCTAACTTGATCCCGAACTATTTATCAGAACAACTTCCTTTTCGTATACTGCACCAAAACAACTATACTTGGAGGGAAGCTTTTTGGCTTGAGATCCTCAGGGTGAAGTCTGAGAACATTTAGGTGCACTTGGTAGTGGTCCCTCTGAACTGCTCCTGGCAGAAATTACTTTGGAGCCTTAGCCTGGCATGATGTAAATTTACAACTCTGTGGCTTGGCTTTCCCATATTGTCAGGCTCTAGGTGTCCTCTATTGAACTCTGTGGGAGTTCTGTCACTGAGTTCAATGAAGCCAGGATTTTACCCATAGACTCTGGTCACCTTTTAAAGTCTCTGCTCTGTAATTAAGATGACTAATAAGAAATTAACAGACTATGTGCACCCATTCTTTTGATGTTTGGTACTATTGAAAAGTGCACCTAGATGTTGGTTGCCTGTTAAGAAGTTGTAATAATAATTTTCTTATTAATGTTCATTATACAGCATTTTTATTATTAATGGGCTGTATTAAAATGCTAATAGCAGAACTTCAGTAATGAAATATGCATGTTGGTATATGAAGACATCATTAAAGCCAATCCACATTTATAATGTCATATAATTTGTGACTTCATATTTTCTACCAGCTCTTGACAGAGTAATTAAAGAACAATCAAGCTTTTGTCACTAATTAACATTGTCATTATGTCTGTATGCCATGTAAAATGTGATAATGAGTGGAGAACTTTCATCATTTTGGGATGGTAACAAACTGTGTTTATCCTCAGTCACAGAAGGAATTTAATAAAGAAACATCTGGGGGTGGGCGCTTCTTTCTACATTAGTGGAAATCAAAGAAGGGCAAGTCAAGATAATGAATAAAAGAAAGATTAAAATCATGAGAAATAATAGCTCTCTCTCTGTTCATCAAGTAGATCTAGGCTATAACATATGCATAACTTTTTTTTGCAAACTGAGGACTGAGTTGCCTCCTTTCCCTGCACAGGTGTGCCACAGCGTGAGAAAATGTGTGAAGAGCCTTCTCTCCCCAGGCATCCCCTCCGCCAATGCCTGGCATATGCACAATCTCTATACACAGGGGAGAATAGGAACTGTTCTCGCCAACTGTCCCCAGAGTTACAAGCTGCCCCAAAGGGTATGGAGAGGTGTAAGAGACATTGCTCCACCTCGCCTCTCCACCTGCAAGCAGAACTGGTACTGAACACACAGGCACATGTGTTGGTGCAGTACATCTACTGCCCCTTCACACCAGACCTTTGGTAGCGATTGTGCATCCTAACACAAAAATCGCTCTTAGAGCTCCTGCTGGGTGACTCAACTCCAGACCACAGAGGGATTTCTATAAATTGCAGAACCTAGGCTTGAGAGTAGAGTACAGCACACTATCATTTTAAAGGCTCTGCTTTTTGTCAGCCTAAATTGCTCTGAAAGTCTGAATCAGACTAGTGATTTGTATTTGTAAGGAGGATACTAGGGACATTTCTCCGCTCTCAATTCTCTCTCTCTCCTCCCTCCCTCTCCCCCCCAATATTTAGTTATGAGAAAAAGGAGTTCTTTTTTGTTTTTCACATATTTTCTCTTTAGTTTGCATGACCATTTTCTAAATATATTTAGAAATACTCTAGGCTGCAGCCTAGAAAGTATTCTGGGGTTTCTCTCAACTACATATTTTTGCAAATATGTCACTGGAGTAGACCTGTTTTCCTTTCCACCAATATTATTTGCATTACTTTTGAGAACAGAGCACCCTACATTTTTTTCAGTAAAGGAAGTTTTTGAACACACAGAATATCCACCAACCATTCTCAACAGAGCACAGAAAACACAAGAGGACTGGTGTTCTAACTCCACCCCTACTTGCTGATTTTTGATTGTTAATTTAAGAACTACAAAATATAAGCATCAGTCTATACCTTTCCCTGCTAGGCACCTATATTCCTGCCCCCCAGTTCTCCCTTTCTTCAGGAAGGGAAGGCTCAGACTCTTATATGTTCCTGGTTTATAAGTAATAGGATGCACCTGAACAGGCTCAGAATAACTAGCACCTGACACAGAATTACATAAATAAAGTTTATTATATTTCTTAAAGCAACATTTTTTAGATTAGTGGTCTCCTTATAAAGGCCCTGTTATTCTCAGTTTGCATTTTTTCCCAGAAGAAATCTCTATTATTCTTCTCAGAAGACAATAGCTCATTAGTAGACCAAGTGGCATATTGATAATGCAGCATCAGAATAATTACAAAAGACCAACTGATGGTGTTTATCCAATTAGTCTCCCAAAGCATTTCAGTGGAGGCTCTGCCCAATACTTCTTGGCTACAGTTAGCTTCTCTTGGGAATATCATTTAGAACCACTACATTGTGTTTCTTTGATCACAGATTGTGATATATCCTTGATTCTCCAATACAGCCTAAGAGATCCATTACCTAACAGAAAAATGACAGCATTGTCGGGGAAGGCAATTGGCAATGTAACTTGGAATCTTTGGAATGGTCTTCTGTCCAAAATAGCCTGATTATTGGGCAACTCCACAACATATGCCTTATATGGCAAGGAATTCTGGTCACATCAGAGACATTGTCTAATCAGGTTCTTTATTCCAAAACACTGGGTAGCTGTAGATGCTGTGTATCACTCTATACAACAGAGCTTTCCAGCCAGTATAAATAAAGATTTGATGTGCTTTATTCCAGGTCTGCCTCCAGACCCAATTTCTGAAAACATCTGCCAAGTCTTCATTCCATTGTTCATTCATAGGATGTGAGTCACATTTTTTTGCTTTTATGAATTGGTAGTGTCTTGGTGGAACCTTAAAATAATATTGATAAAGCCTTCCCCCCAGCTATTTCAATGAGTGAAGAGGAGATAATTTGTATGTGTATATTTTCAACAATAAGTAAACACAGGGATCCTGTACAACTGGTATAAAGTTGGCTTCTTCAGATATTGTATGCTAAGTCAGAAAAGAAGGATAACAACATTGTACACAAATTGTTCAAGACAGAATTCCTGTCTTAGCTCTAAACAGGTACTAAACTCCCAGATTCAGGCTGTGTGCAGCTACTAGGTGGGAATGCCAGGAGTTGATAAAAGGAATAGAGAAAGGATCACCAGGCTTGTAGACTCCAAATTAGAGGGAAATCAAACACTAAACATCTTGTATCCTGGAACAGCTGGACTGCTAGAAACAGCAAAATTGAGACTCCGTCATTCTGTAGCACTGGAAATTAGGCAGGGCAATATTACCCTTTCCCTTAGAGAGCTAAAGGGCTGTGAGACGATTCATGGTCTGCTGCACTGCTGCCATATAAATTTGCTGAAGGCCTTATGAAGGTCTTGGAAATTGTTTTCAGCTGTCAGCGAGGTAGTGATGAAAGATGTTTTTAAAACTAAGGGCAGATTTCCATTTTAATAGCATTTATCGTTCCAACCCAGGACACCACCACATGTGACCATTTTTGCATGTCCTTTTAAACACTGATTGTACATTCCCAAATGTAGATTTTTTTTCAGAATCCCAAATTTTAAATAATATCTCATTATATTTAGACTGAGGGAAGGGGGTAGGACATTGCCTGGGTAACCTACCAGTATAATTTTGGATTTGGCTTGACAGGGTTGCCTCATTCATTGAGGATGGTTGGTTATCTAATGAAAGAGGCAGAAGTCCAAAAGGAGTTGGATGATGTGCAGTGAATGGGAAATGAGGCTGCACACTTAGCAAATTAAAAATAAAATATTGAACAGGTGTCTCATTTATTCCACACCATGGAATATGCCCTCTGAACAAGGCAGTGGGTCCTGCAAAGAAAATAGAGGGATCCTCAGCTGGTGTAAATCTACTTAGCTCCATTGAAATCACATCTAACTGGTGGTGTGGGCACACAAGGGGACATTTAAAGTCATATAGACAACCTTAACTATGGCATTTCCAGTCTTTTGAGTACTTCTTTGTCACTCTAGCATTATGTATGGTCTAATATTTATTTTTACATTGTCAGATTCACATGGATTTATTTTATCAGCAAACTAGGGCTGAGATAAATCTGATTTGTACATGAATCTGGCAGTTTTGTAAAGCTTGATTCCAAATTTCTGTACGATTCACGTATACTGTATTTTAAATGGCCATCACTGCATGACATGTGATGACAGATCTTTTAACTATGGCCTGGCTTCCGCTTTCTTAGCTTCTTTATTGCAACTGGACCTCAGTCCCAGACTTTCCCTATCTGCTGCTTCCCTCCACTCTGTCCTCAGAGTCAACTTAATCTCTCCCTTCCTCAGCCACTTCCCACCCTTAGGCTTGGTCTACACTATGAGTTTAATTCGAATTTAGCAGCGTTAAATCGAATTATCTCTGCACCGTTCCACACAACGAAGACATTTATTTTGAAATAAAGGGCTCTTAAAATCAATTTCTGTACTCCTCCCCGACGAGCGGTGTAGCACCAAAATCGATATTGTCATTTCGAATTAGGGTTAGTGTGGCCGCAATTCAATGGTATTGGCCTCCGGGAGCTATCCCACAGTGCACCATTGTGACCGCTCTGGACAGCAATTTGAACTCGGATGCACTGGCCAGGTAGACAGGAAAAGCCCCACGAACATTTGAATTTTATTTCCTGTTTGCCCAGCACAGGAGAGCACAGGTGACCACAGAGAGCTCATCAGCACAGGTAACCATGCAGGCCAAAAATCGAAAAAGAGCACCAGCATGGACCGTACGGGAGGTACTGGATCTGATTGCTATATGGGGAGAGGATTCAGTGCTAGCAGAACTTCGTTCGAAAAGACAAAATGCCAAAACTTTTGAAAAAAATCTCCAAAGGCATGATAGAGGGAGGCCACAATAGGGACTCAGAGCAGTGCCGCATGAAAATCAAGGAGCTCAGACAAGCCTATCAGAAAACAAAGGAGGCAAACGGTCACTCCGGGTCAGAGCCATGGACATGCCGCTTCTACGCTGAGCTGCATGCAATTCTAGGGGGGGCCGCCACCACTATCCCACCTCTGACTGTGGATTCCGAGGTGGGGGTAATCTCATCAGCCACACCTGAGGATTTTGCGGACGGGGAAGAGGAGGAGGAGGAGGAGGACAAGCTTGCGGAGAGCACACAGCACTCTGTTCTCCCCAACAGCCAGGAACTTTTTCTCAGCCTGACTGAAGTACCCTCCCAAGCCTGTACCTAGGACCATGACCCCAAGGAAGGGACCTCAGGTGAGTTTACATTTTAAAATATAAAACATGGTTTAAAAGCAAGCGTTTTTTAATGATTAATTTGCTCTGAGGACTTGGGATGCATTCGCAGCCAGTACAGCTACTGGAAAAGTCTGTTAACGTGTCTGTCCTCCAGGGACATCTCCATGAAGCTCTCCTGGAGGTACTCCAAAAGCCTTGCCACAAGGTTTATGGGCAGTGCAGCCTTATTCCGTCCTCCATGGTAGGACACTTGACCATGCCATGCTAATAGCAAGTAATCTGGTATCATTGCATGATAAAGCCTGGCAGCGTATGGTCCCGGTGTTTGCTGGCATTCAAGCAACATCTGTTCTTTATCTCGCTGTGTAATCCTCAGGAGAGTGATATCGCTCATGGTAACCTGGTTGAAATATGAGAATTTAATTAAGGGGACAGAGGTGGCCCTTCCTACTGGGATCTTTGCCTGTGGCTGAAAAGAGATCCTTCCCTGTAGTAAGCCAAGCGCAGGGTGTGTGGGGGGGAAGTTTGGCGCTAAGCTTTTCACGTGTGGCTAGCAGGGATCTTCCCTGATACCAACCACGCAGTGGGGGGAGGGATAAAGCGATCATCCCAGAGAATTGGATGCGGGGGGGCTTAGTTTGTTTTCTGCTGCTGAAGGTTAACAGGAAAACTGCAGCAATCAACGGGCTTTGCTTGGTATGTGGGAAAGGAGGATGCAGAAGCTGAAAGACAATGGCTTACCATGGTCGCATGCAAGCCGAATTCTGTTGCCTGGACCTGCATCTGTGATCTTTAGCAGCAAAGCCACAGGCACTCAATATTAAGAGGCAAAATGCGACCTTGCACAGAAATCACATGTGATAGGTAATGTGAATAGTGTTGTTCACCGTGAAAGAGTAAAGCATTGTTCTGTAAAATGTATCTTTTTAAAAAATTCTCTCCTTTTTTCCCTTCCTCCAGCAGCTGCAAATTTTTCAAGCCTCCCTCCTCCATCCTGAAGGCTATCTTAGATAAGGCGTCAGAAAAAGAGGACGCGAGACGAGATGTTTGCGGAAGTCATGAAATCCACCTGCAATGAAAGAGCTCATCTGAATGAGTGGAAGGACACGGTTTCAAAGTATTGGAAAGATGCCAGTGAACGTGAAGACAAGAGGGACCAACGTGAGGACATGAGGGACCAACCTGAGGAGAGGAGAAACACTTGAGATGAGTGGTCGCGGCAGGAAGATCAGAGGAGGCAGGATGCAATGCTGGGGCTGCTGCATGAGCAAACAGACATGCTCCGGCATCTGGTGGAGCTTCAGGAACGGCAGCAGGATCACAAACTGGTGCTACAGCCCCTGTATAACCCCCCTCCCCATGTTCCATAACCTCCTCATCCAGATGTTGGTCCTGGTTCAGCATAAACTGCACCATAATGCGCGAGGTGTTTACAATGTTCATGACTGCTGTCTTGAGCTGAGCAGGCTCCATGCTTGCCGTGGTATGGCATCTGCTGTGTTCACCCAGGAAAAAAGGCGCGAAATGGTTGTCTGCCGTTGCTCTCATGGAGGGAGGGGTGAGGCTGTACCCAGAACCACCTGCGACAATGTTTTTTGACCCATCAGGCACTGGGATCTCCACCCAGAATTCCAATGGGCAGGTGAGACTGCGGGACTATGGGATAGCTATGGGATAACTACCCACAGTGCAACACTCCGGAAATCGACGCTAGCCCTGGTACATGGACGCACACCGCTGAATTAATGTGCTTAGTGTGGCCGCATACATTCGACTTTATACTATCTGTTTCCAAAATTCGAATTCTGTAAATTCGGATTAATCCTGTAGTGTAGACATACCCTTTGAGTCCTCCCATCAGTTTCCGCTCTCTCATTCTTTCCTTATCATAGTAAGAGTTGCTGCTTTGCCATACAGGCAAATGGAACACTGTTTTAATAAGAAAAAATAAACACAGTGGGAGTTAGACAAATTTATTTTCATCCCAATTCCATGCTCTATCCAATTCTTCCAGGAAAGTAGTGAATCTAAGGGCAGTTGTTCCATTGCCTGAGAAATCAAATGGCACATGTGCATATTTCTATAGGGGCAGCGAGGAAGCAGAAGCTTTTAACTGTACAGCCCAGCAGCCATAAGAGAGCAATCAGGGTCAACTATCAAAGGCACCCTTTATTAAAGAATCATCACTGTCTATTCAGATTTAAGATTCAGATTTTTTTCTCAGACAGACCAGCAGCCTTCACCAATTGCCTGGCAATAGATTTGAGATTTGTTACATCTCTATTAAAAGCTGCAGTTTGACAAATGTGACTTAGACCTGGTCTACACTGGGGTAGGAGTGGGGGTGGGGGTGGTAGTGTAGACATACCCTTTTAAATACAGTATTCCTCTCTAAAGCATTATGAAAAGATAGTTAAACTCTTTCCTCCTTTTCACTATAATTACCACACACAAATCACAAACTGAAAACAAAAAAATAAAGCAACAAATTGGTATGAAATTTGCTGCTCTAAAAACGTATTGGATGACCTTCATCCTTTTTTGTGCATCACAATAAAAAGTGAGTGCCTGAGTAGATACTGTAGAATTCCTTGGTTTAAGTGAACATAGAAAATCTGAATGCTCTAAGGCTTGCTTTTTCATTCTTAAGAAATCAGATACATCGTCAATTTAATTACGTCAGCCAAAGCAGCGTGTATTTTCACAGTATAAAGAGAATAATTTAATATTTTCATAGCATAAAGAAAATATTTTTGTGCAGTCACCTCTTCATTGTTTGGGAAATGTTCTGAGAGCCAAATGTAAGCCTGTATTATTATTTTCAAATAGCTCTAAGTTGATTAGATGGTCAGATATTACATATTTAAACAAGACAATGCCTCTGAAAGTAATCTAAAGCAATGCAATATATGGTATATCAGACACCAAAGGTCTTATGAAACAATTGCATGTTACCAGGGCAATAAAATAAAGAGGAAAAACTATGCACCACTAGAGGTTTTCCAATGGGAATGAAAGCTGAATTAGAGACAATTTAATGAAATATTTATTACGGACTACAAGATATGGTTTTTGCATTTTTCCAAATAAAGCTCCCTTGAAAGGAATATTGACTGAGCCCCATGTGTTAGTGCACTTTTGCCTTTAGCAAATGCTTATAAAATCTTTCTATATATTTATGATGCACTGTTGAATTCATTTTATTTCCAAAAGTAGATTTTATTATTTTTACTTTTATTTTAACATAATCTTATTTACAAAATGATCTTGAGGAAAATATAAAATACCAATGCAAGATTATGACATTTAGAACTAAGGTTAATTTATTACCAATAAGTTGTTACATAAATATTTTGAGTATTTTCTATACAGTAGGTGTTACATTTACTGGCCTGCTGGCATACCTGACCTGTTTGGAAGAAGCCCAGGTTCAGATTCCTAGGATCACATCTCATTAAGAGGTTTTTCTGGTTGCACATTATACATAGCTTTATTTAAAGTACTTATATGGCTTCCACTATTTTAACATTTTAGTACCATACCATCTTCACTTATTTATCACATAGTACCTGTAAGAGAGAGGTAAATGCTATTATTCCCCATTTGATAGATGGGGTACTGAGGCAGAAAGGCACAGTTATTTAAAGGTAAGGTACCTAAAAATGCAGATAAGTTTCTAAATATCTTTAAGAATCCGGGCCTAAAAAAAAAATAAATAAAGATCACACAGGATGCCAGGGACAAAGTCCCAGGCTACATTGGACCATCTTTCCTCTTTTCCTTGAATACTCCTTTACTCTGTGAGCAATCCTACTGAATTGAGTGGGGGCTTTTTGCAGACTAAGCAACTGTTCAGCATGAATAAGGGCAATAATCATTCAAGCACGTGGTGATAAATAGTGTGGTATTTTGTGACATGGTTTTATAAACAGCCACAGAGAGGCTTAAGGATACAATACCATTACACTGTGGTCAATGTAAAAGAAAAGTCCTATAAAGGCAAAGTACAATGAGTTAGTTTAAATATCTGATTCTCCTAGATACATCCAGTAATTTTGACACTACAGATTAATTCCTAGAAATATCTGGAGGATGTACTTTTACCCAGGAGTGCTGACATTTCCATGGATTGGTAAAGATATATGTTTTTAATTACTTTCTGTGCCCACACAACACTAACCCTAACATTATAAGTAAGATGCACAACATCTGTTGAGCCACGTGGATAATAATTATGGATAAAACTACATAGTTTTGTACCCATACTGTTTATGAGATTATATCATAAGGTGTACCACAAACTACATGTAACTTTTGAGTATTAATTTACTATAAACAATAAAATTATTTTTCTGGGTTAGAGGTTATTTCCGAGTTAATTTAAAAGTTTCATCTCTGATTTTTTTTTAAATAGAAAAACCAATCAGAATTCCTCCCAGTGTTCTGAGGGGCCTTTGAGACAACATGATTAAACAAAATCCTTTTTACTTTTTTTAGAATACTGAATGCTGTTTGTAGAGGTAAAATTGTATTTGATACAAAGTACCTTTTTGCAAGTGCATTTATCCAATTTGCATTCACAAATGTGAAAATTACATGCACAATTGCAGATTAATATTTGCTTCTCACTATGTATTTCAGTGTAAACAGATTCAAAGGATATATATTTTTTCCCCAGTGAAATACATAGGTTTTCTCTTTTTGCTTAGTTATACTCCTTGCAAGTGCTTTGCTTCGTGAAGACTTGGCATGCTTTTTGCTGAGTTCCAAAGTAGCACCAAAATCTACACTCCTTTTATATAAATCTGGAGTAACTCCATTCAGATCAATGGTGCAACTTCATTTTTCCACTGGGGAATGGATGCAGTGATGTAGCTCCTGGGTTTGTAAAGCAATTATATTTTACTCTGAACAAAACCAAAAGAGATCCCCAAAATAAACAGCAACAAAAAAGCACCAAAGACAAGATTCACTGCAGGGATGAGAAGATAGTAAAAAGGTGACTGTTGAGATGTAAAGTATCATAGTACAGTACAATAGCACTCCAAGGGGCATTTTTAATGTAATTTTGTTAGCAGAGTCTATTAGAGCTAGATTTACAGAGGGGATTTAGGCATTGCAATGCTTAACTCTTCCGCACCTGGGCTAGATCCACAAAGGATACTCTTAGGTGCCCAGCTGCTCAGTGGAATTCACAGCCCTGAGTTAGATGCCCATAAAATGCCTGGGGAGCTTAGATGCCTAGGAAAGGGATCCTCAAGCCAGCAAGATAAAGAAGGAGACTCCTAAGCTAGTTAACAGGAAATACTTAGGGCCCTACCCCACAAGGCAGTTAGTTGTCTAGCTTCAGCGCCAGAGGCAATCACCGATCTCTGCTCGGGATTCTCAGCCACTCACTGTCTCCTGAAGTTAGGCACTGAAGCCAGGTCCATCCTTTGTTACAAAAAATTAGAGAGAGACACACTCTACCGCTCTAGCCTCATTATAGCCAACAGCCCAGTAATTAAGGCAAAGTCCTAGAATTTGGAACACCTGCTTTCAAATCTCTACTTTTTCTGGTTTGGAACAAGGACTTGAACCTAGGTTTCCTACAAGAGTGTCTTCATCACCAAATAACTGGGAATTCTGGTGTGGGTTTCTCTCAATCTTTCTTGTTGAAGTTGTTCCGCTATGTATAAATAATTAAATATTCACTGGGCAAGAGGGCATGCAAAAGATATACAACATAGGGTATGTCTACACAGCAAAAAACCCCAACCCTCCCTCCCGCCCCAGCTGAGAGTCTCAGAGCCTAGGTCAACTGACTTTAGCTCACACTATGGGGCTAAAAATAGGAGTGTAGATATTCCCACAGGAGCTGGAACCAGGGCTCTGAGACCCACCCCTCTCGCCAGGTCAGAGACAAACTGTGGAGAGCAGCCAGCCAGAGACTCCAGCTGGTGGAAGCAGTGGCAGCCAAAGCAGGGACCTTTGGACGTTCCAGTCAAAACTATAGAATATTCTTACTTTCTCTGCCCTGTGCTGCCTGGCTGTTTGCTCCAACCCTCTCCCTCCCTCCCTCCCTCCCTCCCTCCGTCTCTTCACCTGAACTTCACTCCAAACCTGCTTCTTACATCCTACCCTTTCCCCTCACCCATCTTCCCTTCCCATTTAGCTGATCCCTTGATAAGTAAACCCATCCCCCAAACCCAAATTCCCATCCCAAAAAAGTCATGGAACTAACAGGATGTTTGCGATCAGCACATAGTTCACTCTGCTTGTATGTTCCCTGTTCTTGTGTCTCTTGTCTATTTACACACTATTGTCCAATTGTTTCTTTCTATTCCCTCATCTGTCTGTTCTGTTGTCTCCTTTTATATTTAGATTATAAATCCTTGGAGTAGGGACTGTCTTTTTGTTTAGTGCCTAGCACAGTCAGGTCCTAATCTCTGCCAGTGGCTCCTATTATGATAATAGAAAGAGAAGTTGTCTCTGAAGCATGATAGCTCCTGGGATGACTCTTAGCAAAAAGTGAAATCCTGTACCTAGACTAAATGAACAAAGATAGGCGTGAACATATTGCATCGTGTGTAGCAATACAGAATAGAACTACAGCACTCCAGTACACAGATTGAAAAGAAACTGTCAATGTGTTCAAATTGCCAGGTTACAATGCTCTCAGAAAGAGAAGCTAGGCTCTATAGAAGTTGTTTCTAATGGTTGGCTCCAGATATAAAGGAAGTGAAGGAAGGGTTATACCAGTTTGTAAGGGAACATTCACAGAGTCATCTTCTGCAATGTTGGGGGGAAAAATTCTTGCCTCAAAGCAATTTAATTCCCAGATTAATGAGAAAAAACTTAAATTTCAATTCCATCTCACTGCTTTCCCTGAAAAAATAGGCATTGGCAGATTAGAAGCTAAATAGCCTCTAAAAATGTAAAAACAAAATTTACAGGTTTCTTGAATTTTCTGTTTGCTTGTTTTGTCTTGTGACTTACTTGAATTTGTGGGAAGAGTAGAGGAGTTTCATCTGGGAGATTATTTTCTATTTTTAAGACCTGTGGGCAAATAATTTGAAAAGTAGTTGCATAATCATGTAGAAAGGCTTCCACAAAGATCTTTGAATTTAATTTCAAACTACTGTAACTGTAGAATGCCATATCAAAATTGTCTCAGATAGAAAAGAATATGATCTGACTAGTGACTAACATTTTGTAAAGACATCAGATGGCACCATTACAGAGGGTGCTATGAATACTTTATCTGAAAGTATAGGAGTTAAATGTTGAAGAAATGCTTATTGTCAGCTCTGGTGCAGTTCTTAGATACTGACCCTAGCACTAATAGCTTCTATTTTGCCTTAATCTCCTACTACAAATCCTTTACTTAAAGTGTAACTGCTTTCTACAGTTAGATTCTTTCTACAGATGATACCAAAACAAACAAACAAAACATACAATGCTAAAACATCACAACAGCCCATTCAACTGGAAAGCTATGTGATTTCATTCTGAAGGGCTGATTCTACTAACCTTACCATGTTTAGTAGTACCTTACTGCACAAGTAGTCCCAAAGAAATCAATGAAGACTGATTTTGAAGTAAAGTATTGCTCCACATGAGTCCAGAGTGACAATGTCCAAAATAGCTTAATCAAGGAGCTTAGCAAAATATTTATAAACTTTTACCATGGGGGGGGCGGGACTTGTGCAAAATATTTGCAAATCTATAATCTGTTTGCTTAGGTTTCGCAGAATAAATGTCTCAAGTTTGAAAGCAAAGACAAAGAATTTACAGTATTATATAGAGAGACTCCCTTTTATAAACATGTGACACACAGAAATATGGGAGCCCCTTGGTTTACTGAAGAATCCTAAACCCTGACAAACTAATGGAGGACATGAAATCAGAGCTACTTCAAAACAAAAAGTCTTATTACTCCATAAATGAGGGGTGAAAGTCCATTGCAAAACGCCCATTGATTTTGAAGGGGGCAGGATTTCACATAGGACCTCACAATACTTAACTGTAATTTCATGTTAAAGTCTACTTCAAGAGGCCCATATTCTCAGCTATGCAGCTCTAGTGGAACCCTGCTGACTTACACACTTTTATCATATAGCAGGTCTTGTCTTCAAATCTACTGTCCCAAACCTATTACTAGACACCACTGTGATGCATATATATCCCCAAAAGAAAGCAAAATGTGTCAAAAAGAGACAATGAAATGCACCTAAATATATGTACAAGATAAAATATGTACTATAGAGATGGAGGCAGAATTGACAGGACATAACTAACCGTAACTTTGTCTCTTTGCTTCTCCAGTTTTAATTCTCATCCTTTTTATCAAATGTATGAAAAAAGTTTACATTGTCATGTTATGAGTATTCACCTTTATTTCTACCTGACCATTTTAAAAAAAATTCACAAATAGAATTTACTCTCATATTTTGGAGGGTTTGATTGGTGGTTTTGTTTTGTTGTTTAATTTTTGTTAAGCAGATAAAATGGAAGGTTAAATAAAATATTGTCAAATAAAAATATGTTCTGATTGCTGCAGGAATGGTGTCCCAGAGGGAGCTCTTGGAAGTATTATAGTATTATACTCCAGGTATGAGGACCATCAATGTGACATCCTTCAAAAGGGTCAGCATGAGCTCCTCTCTGTGTGCTGCCCCCCCCTCCGATTGTCAAGTCATTGAGGAGGGGATAAAAGATGTCGCCGCACCCTCTCTGCCCTGACTTTGTACAATCATTTTTTGCATGCCTTGCATTCCTTTATGCCAAGGGTTATGTAGAGTATCCAGACAATGGGGAGTAGGCTCCTAGGACACCTGCACAGGGTTGGGCATATTTAAAAACACACTATTTGGAAGAAAAAAAAGTTTGAAAGTCACATACTTCATGTAGGATTAAACTATAATGTTCCCTAATGAAAAGGGTCTTCATGATAAACAAAAACTGATAACTGACAGTGATAGTTTGTCTTTTGTATCCTTAACTCTAACAAACTGCTTTGTCTGGATGCAATGAGGGGCAAATTCTAAAGCCATTCCTACCACTACCCTCTAAATGCAGCTCAGATGGTATTAATAAGAGCCAGACCAAATGCTGTTGGGATGCTATAGAGAATTGGAAAGCGTAAGGGGATTTCTCTTTTTAAAAGGTGTGTTTTTGTCTTGCTGTTCTGTGTAATGTTTAGTGAACCTCATTTCATCCCAGAGCTCATTTAACCCTTCCCCCGCCCCTCTCACTTTGAGTAATGCATCAAACTGTCAAACAGTTTGTCAAACTTTACTCTGTTTATACAGAACCTCTCTCTACTGTCCAGATTATTCCTTGGTGGATTTTTTTTATGATGTTGAGCTATCACTTTGAACAATGAAAGCAGAAGTAGTCATTTGGGTTGATATCACTGCCCACTAGAGTTTTGCAGTGGAGATCACATCATCTTCTCTGTGCAATGATGTAATTGATTGAATTCTTGTGGACCTGATCTGCAGAGCTTCAAGGATTTTTACTTGCACTATGATATTGAAATGAAAGGCTGTTAAGGGCAATCTATTTCTCAGAGAAAAACTTAGTCAGTGTCCTTGTTCACTGATCTCTCCCAGTCCACGACATGCCATTACATTCTGATCAAAACCTCTTCCCACACCATAGCACTTCACATCCTCAGTAAATACAGCTCATCATGTTTTGGCACAGTATCAATGAATTCCTTTAGTTGGCTGTAAAACACAACAATTTTGCCATCTTTGGCTGTTGAAGTTGGCTCATTGGCTTAAATGGTATTCAGATTTACTGAGGCTCCCTTCGAGACAAATTGAAATAAGTCTGGCGTGGTCTGGATTTTATCTGAGCAGCAAGACAGATGCATCTTTATCCAGAATAAATACCACTCATTTCTCAGCTCTTTCCTGTGTTGACATATATGACCATGTCCCCTTTGGGGGCAGGTAAAGAGCTTTTTACCAGTTTGCTGGATCTCGGGATGCCCTCCATTGGAAATGTTTGCATGATGCAACTCCCACTCAAGACAAAAAATGTTGTTATCCATTGTAGAAGAATTGTCTAGACCAGTTATTCTCTATTTCATTAAACAGACCACTTTTTTTAAGGTCAGTTATAATCCCACTAATAACAGGAAAGAGAATTCTTGAAGTGAGTCTTGGTTACAGCAGGCCAGAAAAGCCATTCTCACTTGTTCTCTTTTCCATTGTGGATGTTGACTGAAGACCTGGGGCTCATGTCTTAACCATATGTGACCTTCCAAACATAATGGTTTGTGGCCTAGAATGTCTTTTTGCATACATGACGTGGACATCCTCAGATAAAAGATTACTAATTATTTTTGTAATTACTGAAAGTTTTACAGGAGAAACTCAGAGCTTTATTTAGAAGTGTGCTCTACAAGAAGGAGGCAGAAAATATTTATGAGAAAAAGCAATTTTAATTTTTCCTCAAGAAAATGGTTGCATCGAAGGAAGGAAGCTATGAACATCTTTTGGTTGATGATACAGGAACAATGAGAAAAACATACTGAGGATGCTATGGGGGTACATGTGCAGCAGTTGCCCAGAGAAGCAGTAACCTGTATCATTCAGCGTTGATTAGAATACTGAAAAATATTCTTCTTTTCCAGGATTTAAATACCCTCATAATAGCCATCAGCAAGTTTCTTTTATACCTTTCACTCACTTCCTGAGGATCAATTTCCTAAGTCAGGGGTGGCCAACCTGAGCCTGAGAAGAAGCTAGAATTTGCCAATGTACATTGCCAAAGAGCCACAGAAATAGGTCAGCAGCCCCCCCATCAGTCGTCATCCCCCCCCCCCCACTCCCAGTGCCTCCCACCCACCGGCAGCCCTGCCAATCAGCGCCTCCCCCTCTGTCCCCGCACCTCCTGATCAGCTGTTTCATGTTGTGCAGGAGCCTCTGGGGGCAACAGGGAGGAGCAAGGGCACGGCAGGCTCAAGGGAGGGGTTGGGAAGGGGTGGAGTGGGAGCAGGGCCTGTGGCAGAGCCAGGGATTGAGCGGTGAGCACCCTCCCAGCACATTGGAAAGTTGGCACCTGTAGCTCCAGCCCCGGAGTCGGTGCCTATACAAGGAGCCACATATTAACTTCTGAAGAACCACATGTGGCTCCAGAGCCACAGGTTGACCACCTCTGTCCTAAGTAGTTGGAGCCAGTGAAAAAGAGGAGATGCTAGCCCTTTCTAGCTGAACCTTGCTATTCTAAACAGAGGGAGAGAAAACAAACAAGATGAGTCAGTCAGTCGGATGTGGAAAATAAATGAACATTAACTGCTTTCCCCTTCACTGTTTTCATCTTCTGCCAGTTCTTCTACAAGATGCTGCCTTTGGTATTTTGGAATGTCAACCTAGAGATGCAGTCAGAGTTCTGAAATCATCTCCATGTGTGCAGCTCCAATTTGTGGATGGCAATTGTGCATGTCCAGCTGAGGGCAAAATGTGGTTGAATGTTGCTAAAAATGAATATACATAAATATAACAGTGTTATTTAGTAGAGATGGTAGCTTTTAGTGACAAGAAGCCATTCCAGTTAAAAGAATTAGCCAAGATATACAGATAGTTACTAATGGCATTTATAAAGGATCCTCTGACACTTGAGCTGGGTAAATTGAACTAAAATGAACAAACTTGTCCTCACATGGCAAATTCAAGCAAGCACTATCACACAGTATACCTGAATATTTAAATTGGCTATTCCTGTTCAAGAGGATCATCAAACATGATGTCTTTACTAAAGTTGCCTCTGCCTTTCTGCAACTGTAATTCTGGCAAAGTAGTACACAAGAAAAGCTAGCTTTCAACTCAGATGTGAATTTGGGTCCAATACTACAACTGATTTGCACTGAAAACTCCAAATGATTTCATTAGTAATTTGGTGTGTATTAAAACTGCAAGACCACGTCCATTACAGATTACGCAGCAGGTGAATACTATTCAATTTTAAGGAGAAAAAGAATTTTTAGTAAGAGATATAACACAACTGCAAGTTTTCCAATCTCATTTGTGGTACTGTCTGGACCTGATCTAATTCCCACTGAAATCAACAAACTGGTTTCTGCTACATTGGAACCAACTATACCCTAAAAGAAAAGAACCAAACTTTGGCACTATAGGCCTATCTAAAAAGGCTGTTCAATTCTGCTGAAAACATTTGCTCTGATCAGAGGCTTACTGTGGGTTCCCATCCAGTCTTGACTGAAACCAATAGGTCAATTCATATGTTTAAGGTTAAGCATATGCTTGAATGCTTGGGACAAATTGCCCAGGAAGGTTGTGGAATCTCCATCATTGGAGATTTTTAAGAGCAAGTTAGACAAACACCTATCAGGGATGGTCTAGTTATTACATAGTACTGCCCTGAGTGCAGGGGAGTGGACTAGATGACCTCTCAAAGTCCATTCCAGTCTTACACTTCTATGATTCTGTGCTTTGCTGGGTCAAGGACTATAGTGATCAGTACTTTACAGGATCCAGCCCTGATGCCAGAAAGCAGGAGGAACTTCTGTTTTTAAAATGCAGTTTATATACACTGAAGAATTCAAATATTAAAATACTAGAACGTACACTTGCTATGTTATTGATACAACATTAATAACAATAATTTGTTTCAGAAATATTTTATAACACTGTAAGAAATTCTTCCTAATCCCATTGCACGACTAACAATTTTTAATATGTTCTTACTATAGTGAATATTCTGAACATATATTTTTTCTTCGTAGGCTATGAAAAAGTTATACAGATATTACACAGTGGAATTTTTTAAATAATTTGCTCTTAAAATTCAGCTAAAATAAGTTTCATACTTGTCCCATTATCCAGATTCATATTTAGTATCTAATGATTTCTATAGCTATATTTATAATTATTCCATAAAAAGGGAAAGCTATGTCGGATTCCTGAATGCAACTTACAAAAAGTCTAATCTTTATCTAGCACTCAGAATCAGTAAATGAAAGAATAATTTATTGTAAATATCAGTAAGATGATTTAATACTGCAGTGTTCTAATGCCGAGTAAAGTTCAGATGCACAGAAGTGAATCCTTCATTTTTTAAATTTGATTTTATTGTTAAACATATAAAATTCCAACCAAACCGGTTGGAAGCTTTGAGTGCAGATCAATTGTAAGATTAGACCCAATATTCATATTTTAATTTCAATTTAAATCATAGAATACAAAATTGCAAGGCTGCCAATGTCTTGTTTTATGATTGTAAGAGTGATGCCATGATCTTAAGCTCTTTGGAGAAATATAGCAATGAAAAGCAGATAGTTATATATATGGTGAATAAATGAGTATGGGTGCACTTTGGATAGGGTGACCAGACAGCAAATGAGAAAAATAAGGACAGGTGGTGGAGGGGTAATAGGAGCCTATATAAGAAAAAGACCCAAAAATCAGGACTGTCCCTATAAAATAGGGACATCTGGTCACCCTAACTTTAGACATGTTTGGTAGGTTATTTGAGTTAATAAATGTGCAGCTGGGATTGGATGTGAAGTTGACTAATACTATTCACAGACCCAATTTTTGTACAGAGCTAATTAATGGAGAAGAGAAGGACAAGAAGGTTAACAATTTAGATAAATCACTGTCAAAATTAGGATCAGTTAAGAAAATGGAGGGGAGAGAGTGCTTTAAAGAAAACAAAACAAAAAACCCACCAAACACATGAGACTCAAATTAGTTAAATGTTTCCTGGGTAAGTGCTGACTATTCCACCTATAGGTGAGCATACTTTATGTATGGTAAAAACTGAATGCACTAATACTGCAAATCGTGCTGGGAAAAGAGATTTCTCTAGTTTTATTTATTCAAAATGAATAACACTTCACCTTTTTGTTTAATGGGTCATCTCCATTTCTTTTGAAAAAAAGGAGCCATTTCCTTTGTATCTCCTAGTGAAAAAACAGGAAATTATTTGGCATGTTTTTGTATAATTTAATTCCACTTTATTTTAACAAATACCATCTTAAGTGACTTTGTAAATAACCCAATATGAAATGCATATAAAGGCTAAAAGCATAAACCGTTTTTTCCTTCAAAAAACATGTTTGCTAGTTAAAATAGTACATTTATAAGAGAGAACATTTAACCATCTTAATCCATTTGTATTCTGTTGAGATAAGTTATCAGGAGTTCAGTAATTGAATTTCTTTCTAATTTATATGGAGTCTGCCTGTAGGGGACACATTAACTGCTAGGCCCAAGATTACATAAACTTTAAAATGTTCTGCTGGAAATCAAATAGCAGCAAGCCAAAACAAACAGCATACACAAATGCTTCGAGCGAAGTGGTTTTTTTTTTTTTTTTTTAAGTTCAGTTGTTTGAAATATAAAGTTCATTGTTGGGATTAGACTTCCCCAATTTTCTAAACTGTTGCAAATAAATAACCAATTTAAAACCCATATCACTATCAAAATTATATAAATACCAATGCACATTATGTTCCAAACTGAGATCATTATTCTGCAGCCTCGAATAACGTGGCCACTTGAATGGAATCAAGAATCTAGAATACCAACTTTTCTTCTGATGGTGTACAGTTAGTTTGTCTACCAACCAGTTAGAATTAGCAGGAGATTGTGTTCTGTCTGGGGACGCATCTAGCAACAGTTATGTTCTTGATAAAGATATGCTTCAAAGGAAAATGTGAATCTCTAAATTAATGAAGCTCAAGATGACTGTTATCTAGGTGCAACCATATAAACCGAGTTGGGTCATAGGACCCACAGACACATCGGGGCAGATTTTCAGCCAGTATAAATTGGGGCATCTCCATAAATGTCAATAGGGTTATGACAAATTTACATCAGCTGACGATCTGGCCCACTGAGTGGAACAACAGGACAGTAAAGAGGACATCTTATCCCATTCTAACTTCCCTCTGTCCCAGCTCCACAGTGGTTGAGCGTATAAGTGCCGCACTTAAAAATAAGTGGAAGTAATATTGTTCAGCCTGAAGATATCAGGCCCACTCAATTGGGAGATCACCAATTATTCTCATTGCCACAAGTGATTTGATTTAACTATGCAATCAGTAAAGGGATGAGAGGTGAAAGAAGAACGTAAGTTTCATACGGGAAACATAAGCATTGCTCAATGACAACTTATTCCTATAACAACACCCTTCAAATTTGAAAATTATTTTACAAAACGTTACTGCTACTGCTTTAAAACAAATGATATTGCATATGAAAGGTTTAATTAATCATGATTAATCACAAGATTAAAAAGTTAATCACAATTAATCAGTTAAACTGTTAAACAAAAATAGAATACCATTTATTTAAATATTTGTGGATGTTTTCAAATATAGGCTTGGGGCTCTGGTCTTCAGCCTGGCTTGGGGCTTCAGTCCCACTCAGGGCACAAGGCTTCAGCCCCCCCCACACTGCCTCCAGAGCTCTGAGCTGTGGCTTCAGCCCCCTTGCCACCGATGCTTCCCTCCCCGCCCATAGGTATACAATTAACATGTTAATTTTATTTTCAGTTAATCGCAGGCATTAACTCAGATTCATTGACAGCCCTAGTGGCTAATATTTCCAAGCAGGTGACCTTATTGTTATGAATAGGCTTGACCTTGAAAAAAATTTAAAAACAAAGCCAGTTTGGGTCTGGATTGTAATTGGTTGCATGGCCACTTGAGATTGTCTGATGTTTTAGCTTATTCCTAATGACTGGGAGATCAAATTCTGCTTTCAGTTACACCAAGCTATATTGGAAGTGACTCCAACGAAAGATTTTAAGCTGTACATGATCTTGTGGCAGTGCTCTAGTTTTAAAAGTGAAATCTGGGTTTGGTTCCTGCCCCAGTAGCTCCTTCCCAAGGGCCCTAAGGAATACTACAACAAGAAGAATTTGCTAGTCTGTAGCCAACCGTCATAGGTTGTGAGATCTTGGCATACCTCACAAGCTAAATTTGGTTGATCCTGTTCAATATTTTTATAGGATTAAGGGTGTTCATTTCAGTGCAGCAGGAGAGCTATGCTGAACTATCAAGAGCTGCACACAGCAAGGTGCACCATCATCCACACAGGACTGCACCTAATATGGTACTGATGGCATTCAGGTATCACAGGTCAGAAAACAATGGGAGTGTTGTCATATTAGGCTGTGGGTTCACACCATGACCATCCCTCAATTTGAATGAGCTCTGATTAGCAGTTGAAGAATAGGATTTCCACCCCTAACATTACCATAAAAATCCCTAGCTGTGAGACCTAGCAATTGTCCTTAAATTGTACTACTTCTGGTGAATCACGCTGTGATACAGCTGGTGTGATCCTCCAGGCCTCCACCACTAAAGGGGCTGGAACATAGCAAGGTAGAACTGGAGCCATAGTGTCTTTCAAGAAAAGCTGCCTCTCCTCCTCCCATTCCCCAAAGCCAAACAACTCTGCAAAACACACAACTAAAGAAGTCTTCTTCTCAAGTAATAAAGGTAACAGTGACTGTTAAAAAGCTTTAGTGTGAGACTGTCTTTTGTTACCCCAATAAATATTTAAAACTAGAAGTGTGAGTAATCTGGTTCTTTAAATTTCCACTAAGAAAAGAAAAATGGATTTTTTTTATGGTAAATACCAGTTTTCCTGAAGGGTTATTAGTGATTATCCTTGTAACATCCACAATAGATAAACTTGAATGGAGAATTCAATCATTCAGCAGGACATGCTACAAAAGGAAGCATTGAGCGGGATACAAGGCTGCCACAACACTGAATGAGAACATAAAAGGAAGAACCCTTCTGGAATTCAGTGTTGTGTGGTGGCTAAGAGTCTCCTTGGCAATTTCCTTTTGACTCAACCTACTTTCATTGTCCTTTTTTTACTGAAAAATGGAAGCAAGAGCTAGAATTATGGGGCATGGTTATCCTCCCATTTGTGCCAGCTTTACACTTGGGCAACTCCATGACCTTGTGATTGACATTGTAAGTTCTGACTTAGTTATAGATTTTTCACTGGGGTGTAACAGCTATGAACTGCCCCTTAATCATGGCTGAAAGGAAAGAGACACAGTGTCTATCTATCAATGAATATTTATTGCTTATTGCACTTATTGCTTTAATATGCAAGTTATTTTTATAAATGAAGTGTCCACCTCCACTTATATATCTAAATGATTCTATTTGTGCAAGATATGTTTATAGTATGAACTAGCCAATTGATTATAACAGAAGTGTCAGAAAAGTGTGGGAACTGAAAGGCACTACGTTAATGGTGGATGCATATTTTGCATAGGAATCTTAGTGCTGATTATCTACAAGAGAAATGTGAGGTAAGTGTGACTTGGTATAAAAGCCAAGCCCCTAAAGGCATTACAAATAAGTAGCCAATGACATCTGTTCATCTGATATTGATCAGCTAAGTTCTTTCAGTGATTGTTAAAGTACTGCAAGTGAAGCATCATTTAATAAATTCCTATATCTGAGAAAGGATAAATAAAGCTTGAGGGTTTTTAAATACCACATGTTGTGCAGATCTAACTGTTTATATATAATAAGTTACACTGATTTGTTTATTATAATTTTATTTTGTTACAAAGTCCATAACACAAAGAGACAGATTCATTTTAATGAATGGATTGGACTTGACAATATGGGACCTTAATGTGTTAAACTGATACCATGAATTTATTGAATTTTAGTTCAGTGCAGCTTTTTTTTTCACACCACTGAATTACCATTCATTTAGAGTTCTTCTAGAGTTACTCTACTAGACAAAGCGGATTGTAGATCTGTAAGAAAGCTCAATTTCAAAACATTTATCTTATCTGACTAACGTATTTGAATCAAGATCTAAATCGTTGGATTATTAGGCCTTGTTCTCTCTTACACTAGTGTACATGAGGAATAATTCCAGTAAAGCCAATGAAGTTGTACCAGTGCAAAACCAAGTGGGAAAAGAATCTAAAGCTCATTATTTCTAAGAGTAACCAACAATATTTTTGAGCTAGCCATTAAAATTTTCCAAACATTCTAGGGAAATAGACACAAAAATATGCCATAGAAAGAAATGGAAGATATATACCTAATTCTTCTAGACTGCTTTAAAAAAATCTTAACCACAGCATCTGATTTCACTACATCATGTGGTGGTTCAATCACAAAAGTTTAAATCAGTCCTTACATGGACTGGATAGCTGCATTAGGATGGTTGTCTGGTTATTTAATCACAATAATCCCACTGAAAAAAACCTTTTCACTTTGTATTTTTAGTAATGTGAGCATCAAGAGACAGGTTATAATTTCTTTTCCAGTTCTCAGGCGCTTATTGCAGACCCTATATTAAATGCTGATGGTATCAAAAGGCTTTGCCAGGCCATAAGTTAGATTTAACCTGCTGTTTCAATGAAAGTAAGAAATTATGGTAGAACACTGATTGATAGAAGATTTTATCATGGAGACATGACAGTATCTTAATCATTAAAGTGGAAACCTGCTTTGTATTATAAGTTCAGTTGTGCCTCCTCTTAAATTCTCAAAGAAAAAATCTTGCATACATGGACTGTAGAATTTATTATTTTGTTCATATGTAAGTTGATTTGGAAAAGCTGTTTGAGACATGGGCCTCAGGGGGAAAACAAAACAAAACAGGTGTTCATCTTAGGTCATGGAAAAAACATTTTAAAGGAATTTTTGAAATCTCTCAAAAGTAGTTTGTCTTAGAAACAAAAATTTAACAAAAATTAGTTGAAAAATGTTATTGAGGTTTAGGAGACAGGGCCAATTCTGAGATGGGGAAAGTTTATGTTGAGAAAGTGTTTTGGTTTGGTTTGTTTTTTTTTACTAGTAAACTAGAAATGTAAGAACATGCTATCAGGCTGTGGCAGGTTGGATCACAGAAACCCCTTTGGGGCTGCCAACTGATATGCCAAAACTACTTCTGCCCCTGCTTTCCCTGCCAGCCTGGGGCTCCAGCACCCTGTCTTGTTGAGCCAGAGATGCCCGTCTGCTCCAACACTGACCCAAGGTCTGAACACATGCCCCAAAGCTGCAGACTTAACTGAAAGCAGCTTACAGAAGTGTTCCTGTCTTTAACACTCAGATCCTCAACTCCCAATGGCGTCCAAATCCAAATAAATCAGTTTTACCCTGTATAAAGCGTATACAGGGTAAACTCAATTTTTTCACCCTTTATAACACTGATAGGGAGATATGCACAGCTGTTTGTCCCCCTCTCCCCCAGGTATTAATGCATACTCTGGGTTAATTCATAAGTAAAAAGTGATTTTATTAATTACAGAAAGTAGGATTTAAGTGGTTCCAAGTAATAGCAGACAGAACAAAGTGAATTACTAAGCAAAATAAAATAGAACACACAAGTCTATGTCTAAGAAAACTGAACAGAGATAAAACCTCACCAGTTCCAGTAAGCATCCTTTTACAGACTAGTCTCCTTCTAGTCTGGGTCCAGCAATCACTCACACCTCCTTTAGTTACTGTCCTTTGTTCCAGTTTATTTCACGTATCCTTGGGGGTGGTGAGGCTCTCTCTTTAGCCAGCTGAAGACCAAATGGAGAGGTCTCCCACAGGCTTAAATAGACTTTCTCTTGTGGGTGGAGACCCCCTCCTCTCTCCTATGCAAAGTCCAGCTCCAAGATGGAGTTTTGGAGTCACATGGGCAAGTTACATGTCCATGCATGACTGAGTTGCTTACCAGCCAAGCCACATTCCTGGGAAAGCTCTGATGTGGATTGGCATATTCGAGTTCATTGTTGGCTTAAGTGGTTCTTGATTGGGCACTTAATTTGCACATTCTTCTCTCATGCTATAGCCCTTGTTCCAGCTCTGGTGGTAGCTAGGGGATTTCTCATGATGGCTGCTCCATTGTTCTGTTCCACCCACTTATATATCTTTTGCATAAGGTGGGAATTCTTTGTCCTTCTCTGGGTTCCCACCCCTCCTTCTCAATGGAAAAGCACCAGGTTAAAGATGGATTCCAATTCAGGTGACATGATCACATGTCACTGTAAGACTTCATTACCCACTTGCCATCACACACGTATACAGGAAGACTTACAAGTAAAACAGAGCCATGTACAGACAATTGTCCTGGTTAATGGCAGCCATTAAGATCCTAAACCACCATTAATGTCCCACACTTTGCATAATTACAATAGGCCCTCAGAATTATATTTTATATTTCTAATTTCAGATACAAGAGTGGTACCTTTATACAAATAGGATGTGGTCATCCTATTTGTATAAATAGATAAGCTTTGTAATGATACCTTACAAGAGACCTTTTGCATGAAGCATATTCCAGTTACATTATATTCATATTCATCAGCATACTTTCATAAAATCATACAGAGTGCAATGTCACACAGGCACCAAAGCAAACAAACAAAAAATATGTTTTGCAGCTCCCAAATTCAAAGTTAAAACCAGTGTGTGCAGATGAAATGAATCACCGATCAAACTCTCACCTCCCACTCTGAAACACATCTAATCCCTCTGACCTTTTGGAAAGCTGGTTTGAGTACACAGATTTCTGGCTGCAATTCATATCTGAATGAAAGTGAAAAGGAGAACTTTTTTTTAAAATGTATGGTCTAGATGACTTGCCCAAGGTCACAAAGGTGGTCTGTCAAAGAACTGAGAATAGAACCATAGGCTCTTAACTTCAATTCCTGTGCTCTAACTAATAGTATAGCTTGACTGATGGCTGGTCTACACTGGCAATTACCAGTGCTGCAACTTTCTCACTCAAGGGTGTGAAAAAACCCATGGCCACGGCAGCACTTTAGCATTGCCAGTATAGACTAGCCCTGAATCTTGAGTTAACTGATTGCCCATTAAATGGAGTTACCTAACATGTTTGCAAATGCTAGATCAGATACTAGAGCATTTGTTCTAGGACACAAACATTTGTGGTTTACTCTAGACTGAGCATATGCAAACATGTCAGTTAAATTGAGTTAAATGGCAATCAACTCACCTTAAAAAAGAGAGAGCTTAAATGCTAGTCTGGAAATACCCCAAAAGCTTAAATCTCCTTCTGTTTACCTCACTTACATCCCCACAGGATTACACAAGTACAATTGAAAGAACTATTGTCTGATAATTAAAAAAATACATATTACTCAAAGCAGTTATAATATGGCATTATGGTTAGTTCTCATCCAAATAGATTCTCTGACTATATTTTTTTATGGCATGTTACACATTTTGAGAGTTTACTTTTTTATTGCTGTTTTAAGTCACAAAGTACCAAACAATAGTGTCTGCCTTGAGAGAGCTCAAATCATCATCATAAAACAGGAAGAAATCTTGACTGTGTGACAATCTGACATGAAAAAGTAGCACTGACTTTCTTGATAAAACATATTTTTGGTAGAGAGCCACTATACAGTTCTACTCCTTATGAATTACTGTACAGTTTCCATGGATACATCTATCTTCACCACAGCTCAGCTAATATCATGAAAGTTAAAATAAAAATCTTAAAACAAATATAACTGTATATATTCATATTTCAACCCCAGATGACTGAACTTAAATAAATTGCCTGAAATGTTTACAGACTTCACATATTTAAAATTAATCTCTAGTCTCAGATAAAAGAAGCCCCCACTCACCCACCCCAACCCCATTTGCTTTTATTTAAACTTTGTATTAATCTTCAAAGTGTGGTCCTAGTAGAAAAAGTGACTCAAATGAATTGTATTGTGGGCTGCATCTCTACTGTGTCTTAATGATTTTTACCAGATCCCTGGTGCTACTAAATTCACTTTGTATCACCAGGGCATTTTTAGACAGGATTAAACCTGTCCTAATGGGGCAGATGCCCATTTTTTCCACCACAGGGGAATCCGCACCCTAATGAGGCAGCTTTACTTCAGCCCTTCCTCCATGGTGCCCCAATGCAGGGGAGAGGTGGAGCTGGCTGGTGCTATAGAGGATTTTCTGGGAAATATATGGGGTAGGATCAGATCATGATGCAATCTGCTGATCCCCAGCTGGCAGAACAGTCCTAAGGGAATAATTTCAGCCAGCGAATGAAGTTATAGCTGCCCTGTGGCTGTTCTGACACATGCTTGACCCAGATGAGGATGATGGTCTCTTGTAAGGTATCATTACAAAGCTTATGATCTACTGAGTGTGTTCATCCTATTTGTATGAATGTATCATTCTTGTATCTGAAGCCACAAATATGAAGTACTACTCTGAAGTCCTTTTGTAATTATGCAAAGTGTGGGCCATTAATGGTGGTTTAGAATCTCAATGGCTCCCATTGACCAGGATAATTTGTTGTAAATGGCTCAGTTTACTTGTAAGCCTTCCTGTGTTCCTGTGAGTCAGGCTGGAAAGAATGGAGGCATGGTCTCACAGGACATGTGACCATGTTACCTGGTACTGGAATCCATCTTAAACCTGGTGCTTTTCTATTTAGAAGGAAGAGTGGGAATCCAGAGAGACACAAAGAATTCCCTCCTTGTGCCAAAGATATAAAAGGGAGTGGAACAAAACAAAGGGGGCTGCAGTCATGAGAAATCCCCTAGTTACCACCTGAGCTGGAACTAACAAGAATTGTACCAGGGAAAGGACTGGGCCCAGAGTAGGAAGGAGTCTAGTTTGTGAAAGAAGCTTATTGGAATATCTCTAAGGGTGAGATTTACTTGTACTCAGTTCTTAATGTATTAGGCTTAGACTTGCATGTTTTGTTTTATTTTGCTTGGTAACTTACTTTGTTCTGTCAGTTATTACTTGAAACCACTTAAATCCTACTTTTTATACTTAATTAACCCAGAGTAAGTGATTAATACCTAGGGGAGCAAACAGCTGTGCATATCTCTCTATCAGTGTTATAGAGGGCAGACAATTTATGAGTTTACCCTGTATAAGCTTTATACTGAGTAAAACGGATTTATTTGGGGTTTGGATCCCCTTGGGAGCTGGGTGTCTGGGTGCTAGAGATAGGTGAGTTACTGAGCAGGTTTTGGTTAAAGTCTGCAGCTTTGGGGGCGTGGACCAGACCTGGGTCTGTGTTGCAGCCCACTAGCATGTCTGATTCAACAAGGCAGGGTTCTGGAGTCCCAAGCTGGCAGTGGAAAATGGGCTCACAGGTAATTCCAGCATGTCAGGTGATAGTCTCAAGGGGGTCTTTGTGACCGAACCCATCACAATGGGCAAGAAAATCCAGCTCACATGCTTAGCTGTGCTGGCTCTACTGTGCTAACAGTAAAGCAGTACCAATGTATTCTTGTCACTATGATATGAAGGTATAACTATGAGTGCATAAAGGGAGCAGATCTGCTTAGTGCGCTACAGCACATTTCTATAGAGTCTCTTTTCAGGGAACTGTAATGGAAACTTTTGTATCTTTTGAATTGGGAGTTCATCTTTGTTTTTATTTCTCTTTTGTTACCTTTCTTCTTTTCAACCAAGTACTTTTGTGTCTAGATCTATGAAATCAGGCTGGCAGCAATTTGCCTTTTCAAACCTATCATGACACATCACGTTTTCACTGTTATTTGGAGTCTCTTTGAACTGAAAGCAGTCAGACTCACTAGCTTTCTTTTCTTTGAGTATGAGCTAGGGTTATAGAAACAACCCTGAGACATTGGGTCAGTTTCTCAGGTATTGTAAATTGACACAGCTAACGGAGATACACTGATTTATCCAAGCTGCAAACCTGGCCTAAAATGCATCATGTAGGGCATGTGTGCGGCTACATTCTCCACTGTGTTCAGTAGACGATGTGGTACTCAGAAATTCATCAGTTTTATGTGTACTCCTGTAAAAAAGCACATCTGATGTTAATTCTGCCTGATAACTACAACCATCATCTTTAATGCTCTAATGGAATTCTCTATCTCCCAGAACTGCCAGGACTAGCTAACGTGACATGATAAGTCATGCTCCAAGATGTTATATCATCATAGAACAAAAGAGACATTAACTGACATGAATGCAGTACTTGAGGGGAGACCAGCAAAATTTCCTTTGGGAAGACTGGGAAGAAAAGAACCCAATGGAAAGAGTAAAGAAAAAGTCAATGAATAATGCTCTGATGCCTCACGCTATTCATATCCCTTGCTAATAATAGATTAAAATCTTATTTGATCCTTTATCTTTTAGAAGAATCCCAGTTCAACCTCCACAGAATTTCCTGTAATCTCTAATGCAGTTATAGACAGGATCATCTTTCTCTATACTGTTCTTTATGCAGCCTGTTACTGTCACTTTTTCAGATACTTGGTATCCTTCATTAAGACAGCTATTGAAAACTATCAATCCCCAGTGACTTCAGGTTGAGTTGAGAATGCTGAACCTAAATTATATTATTTTTCTAAAAATGCTTTATCAGTTTTAAAAGCAAACAATTATTTTAAAAGGAAAAAGATTAAAATTGGCTTTCACTACACAGATACCTATCAACAGCAAGTCATGAAACTGTTTTGTCTGATTCTGTTTACAATCTGGTTATATTCTGAGAAAAACTTGAAAAAAATCAAATAAAAAAAGAAACAATAGGAGCCATTATATATGAAATATTCTTGGCTATGTCTTTGCTTTGTTAATATACCAGGCTAATATTGTGCTAGTCAAGGGGGTCTTAAGATTAGAATCTTCTTTCAGTTTCACTTGGGAACAGAAATTGGTCAGTGGAGTTTGCTGAAAAAAAATCTTTACTAAGTCATAACTCCAGATGCTCTGCATAGAATCCTATAAATGCAGGGCTGGAAGGGACCTTGAGAAGTCATCAAGTCTAGCCCCTGTGCTGAGGCAGGCCCAAGTAAACATAGAAGACCATCCCAGTCAGTGTTTGTCTAACCTATTCTTAAAAACTTCCAATGACGGTTATTCTGCAACCTCCCTTGGAAGCCTATTCCAGTTATAGTTAGATATTTGGAAAAAAAATTCTAATCTAAATCTCCCTTGCTGCTGATTAAGCCCATTACTATTTTTCCTACCTTCAGTGGCTATGAAGAACAATTGATCACATCCTCTTTCTAACAGCCCTTAACATATTTGAAGACTTATCAGGTCCCCTATCAGTTTTCTTTTCCTCACAGATCAGGTTTTTTAAATGTTTTATCAGTTTTGTTGCTCTTCTCTGGACTATCTCCAATTTGTCCACATCTTTTCTTAAATATGGCCCCCAGAATTGGACACAGTACTCCAGCTGAGGTCTCACCGGTACCGAGTAGAGCAGGACAATTACCTCCTGAGTCTTACATATGACACACCTGTTAATACACCCCAGAATATTTGCCTTTTTTATAACTACATCACATTGTTGACTCAATTTGTGATCCACTAGAAACCCCAGATCCTTTTCAGCAGTACTACATTTTTCCTTCCCAAGTGAAATACTTTGCACTTATCTTCATTGAATTTCATCTATTTGATTTCAGACCAATTCTCAAGGTCATTTTGAATTCTAATCCGATTATCCAAACTGCTTGTGACCCCTCCCAGTTTGGTGTCATCCACAAATTTTATAACCATACTATCCACTACATTATCCAAGTCATTTATGAAAATATTTAATAGTGCCGGACCCAGGACTGACTCTTGTGGAAATCCATTAGACACAGCCTCCCAGTTTGACAGTGATCTATTGATAACTATTCTCTGAGTATAGTCTTTCAACCATTTGTGCACCCATCTTTTAGTAATTCAATCAAGATCACATTTCCCTAGTTTGCTTATGAGAATGTTGGTGGGGACTGTAGAAAGCCTTACAAAAAATTAAAAATAAAATAAAAACAAAAAAAAAATCAAGAAGTATCATGTTTACTGCTTACCCTCACCCACTCAGCCACTAATCTTATCAAAGAAGGGAATTAAGTTGGTTTGGCATAATTTGTTCTTGACAAATCCATTCTGGCTATTCCTTATAACCTTATTATCCCCCACGTGCTTATAAACAGATTGCTTAATAATTTGTCCAGTATCTTTCCAAATATCGAAGTTATGCTGACTAGTCTAATTCCCCAGGTCCTCTATGCTCCCGTTTTAAAAAGATGCATATTAGTCATTAGAACAAAAAAAAAACCCGAAACAGTTGAGATTGCTATCTTCTGTCACTGAAGATTTAAAGCGATTATAAAAGTGAGTCTGTTCTTCCCATGATGGGAGGTTTGCTATTAACTTCAAAGGAAGGATTGACTGTCACAAAATAGAGGCAATAGCCAGTGGTTACAGTTACATTTTCCTATTTTTTAAATAAAATGCCAGTGAAACAAAAGGTCAGCCAAAAACAACTGCCTCAAACTGGTGCAGCCAAGTTACTAAAATGGTAACAGAGGTGCATAAAATGGAAGTCAAGCTAAACAACATGAATTTCGTTGGCAGAGAATAGGATTATGCTGCTTATCGGATATCTGCCAACAACTAGCATTTCTGAACTGAACTGACTTTCTGATCACATAGCCAGCGGTCATTTGTTCTCTCAACGGTTTCCTACAGTGTCCTGACTTCAATGGAAGCTGCAGGTGCTCAGAATCTCAGAGAAATTTGGCCAAGGGGATGGGATTTTTCAAAAGCACCTGAGTAATTTAGGAGCACATGTTCTACTGAAAGTCACTTTGGCACTTAAGAAAATTCCACCCTTCTTTAAAAACTTTGGTCTAAGCTCTTAATGCTTAAAATGTCCACAAGAACCTCTTGTTTCTCTGAAGAGATTCATAGATTCCAAAGCCATAATGATTACCATAATTGCCATAATGATAATCTAGTCTGACCTCCTGTATAACACAAGCCACAGAACTTCCCCAAAATAATGTGTTTTGAACTTGAGCATAATTTTAAAAAAATCCAATCTTGATTTTAAAAAATGGCCAGCGATGAAGAATCCACCATAACAATTGCTAAGTTGTTCTAATGGTTAAATACCCTCACTATTAAAAATGTACATCTTATTTCCAGCCTGAATTTGTCTAGCTTCAATTTCCAGCCATTGGATTGTGTTATACCTTTGTCTGCTAGATTGAACATCTCATTTTAAAATATTTGGTACTTATAGACTGATCAAGTCACGCCTTAGCCTTCTCTTTGTTATGCAAAATAGATTGCGCTTCTTGACTCTTATTATAAGGCATGTTTTCTAGTCCTTTAATCATTCTCATGGATCTTCTCTGAACCCCCTCCAATGTATCACTATCCTTCTTGAATTGTGGACTCTAGAAACAGACACTATTCCAGCAGTGGTTGCACCAGTGCCAAATGCAAAAATAAAATAAACTCTGTACTCCTACTAAAGATTCCTCTGTTTATGCATTCAAGGATCACATTAGTACTTTTGGCCACAGCATAACCCTAGGAGCTCATGTTCATCTGATTATCTACCACAACCCACAAATCTTTTTCAAAGTCACTTCTTCCCAGGATTGTTCCCCATTTTGTAAATATGGCCTACATTTCCGCCCCCCCCAGATGTGTACATTTACATTTAGCCATATTAAAATGCATATTGTTGCTTCAACCCAACTTACCAAGAGATCCTGTTCAATCTAAATCAGTGACTCCTCCTTTTAATTATTTACCATTCCCTCCGTTTTGAGGTCATTTGCTAACTTTATCAGTGATGATTTTGCTTTCTTTCAGGTCTTTAAAAAAAAAAGAAAAAGGTTAAATAGTGTAGGGCCAAGAACTGATCCTTGAAGGACCCTACTAGAAACATATCTACTCCCAATTTACAGTTACATTTTGAGATTCCTTGTTTATCCAGTTTTTAATCCATTTAATGTCTGCCATGTTAGTTTTGTATCATTTTAGGTTTTTTTTTTTTTTAATTTTTCCCAAGGTGACAACAATAAATGATGCAGGAGAGCCTGTGGCTCAGTCAGACATTTTAAGGGTAATTAATATATAAAAAAAGTTTGTGGCTTTTTAATACTTCAAATAATACTGAATTTACAACAATTATTTCAACCCTATTATAACCCAGTCCTAAGGTTGGGCACTGGAACAAGTATGCATTGCAGTTAGACCTAACTATTGCACTACATTTCTTTGCACCAGGACTTTGTATTAAAAGTTTCATTGCATTACCTTATTTTCCACACAAAAGTACACATTTTAAAATAATCTATAAATGACATGGTGATAACTGGTACCACACTGCATCTTTGAAATCCGAGCTTTCAAAGAGTTAAACCTTCTCAACTACTCAGATTCCTCTTCTCCTCCCAAGATCCATTTTAAAGGTCAAACTTCTGCTTCTGCTAAATTTTCACTGTTTTTTCACTGCTATCAACATTGTTTTTCCAGGCACTGTCAAGGGGTGCAGGAAGATGTTCCATATATTTGTATTCCTTTACACTATGATGTTTCCAAGGTAACTGCGCCCAGGGGATCTACTGAATAACTAAAAGTAGAAAATAATATAGCTTTCATTTTAAAATTACTTTTTTGAGGGGGTAGGGGAATTGCATTCAAACAAACTTTCTTTCATAACCCTGCTGCTCTCTAACAAAATCACGGAACTCAAAATTTAATGCTAGGGCATTATATCTTTGGCAACAGATAGAGGTGATCTGTATTATAGTGATGTATGGCAGACAGTGCTGAATGTTAGCTCAAGCAGTGAAACCTGGGAAAAACTTTAAATTGTTATTGGGAGTGGACAAACTGCTTCAGATAAAATAAGATCTGACACAACCATTTGCCATGCTGTCAAACCAAGCCACTATTGAGACTTCAAAAGTTTGATACATTTATGTTTTCTAGAACTGGACAGAATTTTTCCTCCTATGAAATATTTTTACATTTTGGCAAAAAACAAACTAAAATATTTTGGCTGAAAACCAAAATATGTTGGTTCAGAATTGTGGAAGCTGAAGCTGGGTTATTTATACTCCTATTCTCCTCTAGGCTGAGCTCCCTAGCTGGATTACATCTCCCATGATGCACCACAGTGCATACAAATGAAGTGATTGCAAGTACAATTACTTGCTCAAACATTTACCCAATTTGTCTGGGGAAATATAGAATTTTGTGCATACAGTCATTGTGTTGGTCATTACAGTATTGCCCTGTAAGTACAACCTGTTTCAAATCTTCTTTTCTGGGATGGTAATATGTGAAAAAAGATATGCAGTCTTTTTCGGAAAACTTCTTGAAATATAGCTAGGTAGACAGATCATCATGATACTGCACAAAGAGCTAACTTTTTTTAATGGAATGTCTTCAGTGACTCACTGTTAGCATAGCATTTACTAAGATAAGTTTTGTACATGCATTATCTGGCTGTGCTGAAAGATGGACAGGAGACATTTGACATGGGTTTAATCCAGTCGCAACTTTATTATTAGATATCTGGGACTACCCAGCAGATAACAGTGTACAGTGCAGGCAACCCCATGTTTATTCCATAATTACCCTTATGGGAGGGAGGGGGGTTACCAGCTCCCCCTCTTTTTCCCTTCAGGTCCCTCCAACAAATCCATTGCCAGGACCTTACCATCCACCCCCCGCCTCGTAGGAGGGTTAAGATGGGCTATAAGAATGGGGGGGGTTGGCTCCTTGCCGTACCAATCATAGGAGTCCCCAACTGCCCCTCATTTGTTCCTTTAATGAACACCTCTTTTTAAGTCCTTTTCCAAGCTATTTATCTGGTCACATGTGTAAAAAGGAAGGCTGAGCTGCCCCTTTTAAAACCTTGCATTCCCAGGGGATGAGTCAGAGACCACGCTGCCCCTTGTGGAGCAGTTTTCATCTTCCTCCCCACCCCCAGCCAGCACTATTCCCTTCACTCTGCCAGCCAGCCAAACACCCCCCTGCTTAAAGGTGCAGGGTGGTCACTGTAACATAGATAAGCCTTAGTATGTGCTTCAGAGACAGCTTGCATGCAAGTAACTGGCCACCATCTTTAAAGAAAATAAAACAGATTAGCTATTGCCTTAGGGAGGTAGTGGAAATACTATTGCTTGTCTCACTTAAAACTGGATTGGATAAGCACTGAAGAATATACTATAGGGACTAATTTGACATTGGCACAGGGTAGGGGAGACAGGATAGATAATCAGATCAATCAAATATGGAAAAGGCCAATAAGTTATCTGACACCTTTTATACAAAATGTGATGTTAATACTGTATGGAATATTTTAGTTAACATTATATTAGTGACTTTATATTTTTAATAGCCATTTATTCTTAGATATCCTGCTTGGATGTATCCATTCCAAATCAAATAATAAAAGAAATAGGTTTTCAGCTTTCAATTTCTACTGGAAATGTAAAATTCTAACCCTTGGAGCTTCTGCTTTCTATAAGTATATACCTTGTAGCAGACATATTACCTTGTGGCCTTTAAGGAAATATTTGAAGGTTGAAAAAAATATTACTTTTCAGTTCCTCTTATTCCCTCTTCACTCTGTTCTACTGTTGTTTTCCTAAGACATAACTTTTGTACTGTGATCTTTATGACAAGTGTGAACATCAGCCAAGAACCAGGCCACTTGAGGCAATTGGAAGGTATGCCATAGTTCACTGTATCACAAAGTTGGAAGACAAATGACTTTTTGATACTTGCCCTTTGCCCTATACCTGCAACATCATTTGGAATTATGCTGACTCATTCAGCATTGCTAAATTAAATGCAGTGCAGTAGGTCTGTTCATTAAGTGCAGAAGTGTGTTGCTTATTCTGAGCCACTCTGTAAGTGGAATTCTTTTTTAAACCAAGATATTTCCCTTGACAGCCTAAACAGAAATTATAGCCACGCCAGACAAAGAATAATGCATTATTAAGCATTTGCTACAAAAAGAGTTGAAACAGAGGTTGGTTTTGACTCATAAAGGCCATTCTCAATAGACTATGTTTTAGTACCATTGTTCTGATTTCCTGGAAGATGACTAATATTTATGACCCAGGCCATTCCTGGAATAAAGTGGTAAAAGTAATGCAACAAAGTTTGAAGAAAATGACACAGTATTATATTTTATATTATGATTTCTTACATTGTAAAAATCCAGAAGCTTCATAAATATAGTGTATTTAGTCAGTTGTAATATATAGAAGACACTGTATATGTGGTCAAGTTATAAGGCTACACACACAAATCCTGGGGTTCTGGCAATATAGTTACTGAAAAAGCAATACTCCAGAGAACTATGATGTTATCAGAACCATGAAGTATGTAGGGGTTTAGCATTAGTTTTCTTTGTTAGGGTTTATATACAGAATTTTATTAGTTAACATCACATTTTGTCAGTAAGAGCCAAGTCCGACTAATTAAGCAAATAATATAATGAAAAGGTGTGCATTAGGTTACATGAACTGATAGCTTCTAAGGCCAGAATGGACCACTGTGATCATCTAGTTTGACCTGCACAACACAGGCCAGAGGACTTCCCCAAAATAATTGCGAGAGCATAATCCTTTAGAAAAGCATCTGATCTTGATTTTAAAATTGTCAGTGTTGTAAAATCCGCCACAACTCTTCCAGCCATTGGATGATGTTATACCTTTGTCTACTAGATTGGAGGGCCCATTATTAAATATTTATTCCCCATGTAGGTACTTATCGACTGTAATCACATCACCCTTTAACCTTCTCTTTGTTAAGATTACTCGATTTTGCTCCTTGAGTCTATCACTACAAGGCATGTTTTCTAATCCTTTATCATTCTTGTTACATTCATGCCTAAGATGTTATGGTATGAGGCTGAATTAGAAATAAATTGAATTGACAGTGCTTGGGGTGTTTCAGATAAAATCTGTCTACTGTATAAGCATGTTAATGTTTAGATAACCAGGTGATGGGTGCCTTAGAAATACTATAGACAGGTAACAAGAGATCCCAAGGCACATTTTGTACAATGTAAGTGTCCAGCTATCTAGAATGGCTTATGAGTGAGTGCCGAACTCAGGACAGACTGTTAAGAAACAAGGCACAAACCCCAAATTGGTTGTGTGCTCTAATACTTAGACTTCACCAACCAAGTATCAAGTGTGAATTCCTTGAGCACAACAACCACCTTAGAAGAAGGTGCACGAACCTTAGAAGGGATTCACAGCCATTCCCCTTGGGCACTCTGATTTTTCTTGCCACCCAGGCAAGACTGCCTTTGTGACAGATGATCCCTTACACCAGAACCACATTATTCAGGTTACTTTCAGTCCCAAAGGACTAGTCAATTGTACTCTAGATTTCTCAGAGACAATGCTTGTAGCCAATCCTATAACAAATTAACTAAAGATTTATTAACTAAGAAAAAGAAATAAGAAAATTATTTACAGGGTTAAAGCAGGTAAGTATACACACCAAAATGAGTTATGGTCTTAGTTTCCAAAAGGTAATAGAAACCGTGGAGTTAGCTCTAGAGGACACAGAACGCTTGCACATCACAAGCTAAGCAGCTTGGGAATCCCTGGATTATTCTTGGAAACGTTGCCAAATTCCAAGCAGCATAGTGATACAGTTCATTCTGGTCATGGATTTTTATTCCCTTCCTCCAGAGTTCAAACTGAAAGAACAAGTGTCAGCACCTGTCTCCTTTTCATGGTTGTGTGTGTCTCTGGCCGGGGGTGAGGGGATGTTTCATAATGGCTCATTTGGTTTCAATGGGCCTTCTTGTGTGCTGGATCAGCATTTTAATAAATGTTCCTTTCCTGTTTGGTGAGTGACAACTACAGAGGTTTACAATGCAAACACTCAGTATAACTTTATAAGTTATAAGTAAAATCAATTTTATAAGCATTTCATCAAGCCTAAACAGTAAACAACTTCTTATAAATTTACAATATATTTTAACAATGCAAATACATGGATGAGCCAGACTGTTTTCCACCTATGCATTTGTCAGTATTCAGTGAGTCTTAAGGACCTTGGTATGAGTTGGCACCTGGTTTGCCAGCATCACAGTAGGGATTTTCCCCAGTGTCCCTGCCCTGAATTCCCCCAAAACTATTTCCATAGTTGTGCAGCGTGCTGTACACTGGTGGCACTCCTGGATGTCATCAGCAGCCACTAAACTACATAGGGGCATGAGAATTGCCATACTTGAGCAGAGCAGAGCACTCACCCATCTCTGCCATTAGTCAGAACCAGATGTTTCAGAAGGTGAAAAAATTCGACAACTATCGAATATCCTCCCCATAAGGGAAGTTTAACTCCAACTCCCTTCAGTTAGTGGTTGACTTATGCCCTAAAGTATGAGAATTATTTTCCTTCTTTTTTATCCTCGCTCATGCCATGGTGATTGTTCTCAGTATCTCTTTTTTGAACTCTACTAAGTTTTGGTCTCAATATCATGTGGAAATGAGCTCCACGGGTTAATTACGCATTCTGTAAAAAAAGTATTTCCTTTATCACTTTTAAGTTTGCTGTCTTTCCATTTCATTGAATGTCCCCTTATGAGAAACAGGAGCTCCTGATTTACTTTCTCTATATAATTCATTATTTGATTTACCTCTATCATGGCCCTGTTACTCATCTCTCTAAACTAACCAGCACCAATCTTGTTAATCTTTCTCTATACAGAGGGCTTTTCAAATCTCATCCTTTTTGTCACCTCTCTCCGGGTCTATTCTATCTCAGATATATATTTTTTAAACATATAGGGCTGGTGGGTGAGGTGCAAGAACTGCATTCAAATGAAGACATACCATTATAGTAAAATGCTCTTTAAGTTGATTACCCTGTAAAGTTATTTTCCATCCTGATTTACAGAGATGATTTTTACCTTTCTCTTTAATTAAAAGCCTTCTTTTTAAGAACCTGATTGATTTTTCCTTGGTTTTAGATCCAAGGGGGTTGGATCTTGATCCACCAGGAGTTGGTGGGAGGAAGGAGGGGGGATGGTTAATTTCTCCTTGTTTTAAGATCCATGGGGTTTGGATCTGTATTCACCAGGGAATTGGTGAAGAGTTTCTCAAGGCTTCCCAGGGAAGGGAATTAGTTTTGGGAATGGTGGCAGCGGACCAGATCTAAGCTGGTAGTTAAGCTTAGAAGTTTTCATGCAGGCCCTCACATTTGTACCCTAAAGTTCAGAGTGGGGAAGCAGCCTTGACACCTTCCAACCCTGATATTCTATGAATATCAAAAGCAGCAAACAACTTCCATAAGCTTAAAAAAAAAATCAGGAAAAAATAGTATAAGTGGCACTGACACAAAAATACAATGCCAGTGTTAAAAATTGTATCTGTACTCCTTTACACAGTAGAGTTATGGAAAACTTACATGGAAATTGATAAGATCAATTCATACTAAAATAAATTCCTGTTGAAGCTCTTCAGAGTCCATTGGAAAGTGTTTCTTGCAACATCATAAATTCTAAGTAGAGCAAACCAATAATCTGAAGCACCAAATACAGTGAGAAGATGGGTAGGACATGCTTTAAGGTTGTCCCCAATATGGCTTGCAATGCAAGTGATAATATGGACACCACCTGGAAAGAGAATAAAAGAAGGCAGCCCAGAGAAACATTACACAGAATAAAGAAAGAAGCCAAATCCATCAACATGACATTCAGAAGCCAGAGCAGACCAGCACAACACCAAAACAAGTGACAGAAACTAGTAGACATCCTATGCAGCTGAGGGTGCCAAGGATAAAGAAGAAGGAATGAAGTAGTCCACCCTAGATTTTTGTCTGGAAGAAAAGTTGCCCATCACAAAGGTATAATGTGCCATATTTCCATATATATATTTCTTCTGTCATTGGAATATCCTTTTACAGTATTTATAATCTGATTACACTACTTGTTATTGGCTTTTATCAGACAGTTGACATAACATCCTTTCAAATGTTGGTAAAAGACAGGGTTGAAGTAACATATTAAAAAGTAGATATACATTGATTAGTGCTCCCTGTTGTAATGGAATCCTCAAGTAACTAAACCATCCTGCTAGCCATCAGCCCTGATCTGATCTTGTTATTGCTCATGAGAGTATGTCTGAATGTTTGACTTTAATCAGGCACAGCCATTTCTGATGACTTAATATTAAACTTTGAAGCAATCACTGAGATAGATCCTCAGCTTTTATCTTAAAGCAGAGAGACATATGCTCATAGCAGAAAGAAATTCAGATAATCCAGCATAAAAGGAACAATGTTGTGATGCAGGGAGCCCCTAAATGACAACTGGCAGAGGGAACACCCTACCATAACCCATCAGGCCTTCCCTCCCTCACTGCACTAACTCTCGTCCTAATCTGTTTCTAAAAGGTATCATATAAGGTTTCATATGCAGACTGGTAACATGCTGATCATTAATGTTATTGCATGATGTACGTACAAGTGGTGAATAAAGAATTATAGCTGTGTGCTGGAAATACGTTTCTTGAAAGTGTTGGACAGACAATCCCTAAGCCCAACCAGTCCTAGAGAAAAGAATGTTATTTCACAATCTTGACTGTCTCCAATGTAAATTGAACAAAGTGTAATCTGAGACAATGGAAAGTACATTTATGTTCAAGGTAAATAGTCATCAGGAGATCAAGAGGGGGAAGAAGACCACATGACAATCTTGACCAGGATGGAGACTGCACCCCCCAAAGAGGTCTTCCTGCCTCTTGAAACAGGGTCAACGAACTTTGGGATGATAACATGTTTTTTTTGCCACTGATTTTATCCATCACTGAGAGGACAATAGGGTACAGCACCCTTTGAACCTAAAAGTTGGGTCCCCTTGTCCAGAGGACTAGGGATACTGATAACTTGATGTAAGGAGGAAATTGCTTAGGCAAAGATTGTAGCTTGCTAGTCACTAGAAAGCATGTTTTGTTTGCTTTATTTGCCATCTTTCCTATCTTTCACACTTATTTGAAATCACTTAAACCTACATTATTTGTTAATAAACTTATTCTTGTTTTATCACCCAGTCATCTCAGTGCTGTGTATTAAATTGAAATGTGGGTTTTCAGGCAAACAAGCTGGCATATAGTCTGTCTCTTTGGAGCAGTGAATTTGGAAACTTCTGTGAGGGTCGAATGAGAGGGACTGGACACCGCAGGAGAGACTTAGGGCTGGAAGGGCTGTTGGTCTCACACTGCAAGAAGTAATCAGGCTGGTGGAAGCCATGGTGAGGCCAATGTGCTGTGAGCATGCTGCTGGTGTCAGAGCTCTAAGCTAAAGCTGCACAACACAGAAGCACCCAAGGTTACAAGGCAGGTGACGACAAACCCTTCCTGAGCTGGATGAAAGCCTAAAGCATCAAATGTATTTACACACAAACCTGCAAATTACAGAATTTCTGGAGATGCTTCCCCTGATGCCTATCATCCGCAATTTGTCATAGCTTGTTTATGCTTCACCAACCAAATGATGAATGCTCAGAAATCAGAAAACTTGACATTTAGAAAGTAAAATAAGTCTTTAGAACCAACTTCTTTGTAGAATTAAATCACCACATACTGTGCCGCATATGTAATGTACAGAAAATATTAAAATAATGGTAATATAAAAGATAATTACCTTGAGTAGAGTAAGGTAGTTATGATTCTTGAGTGTAGATTCACTGCACAAGCCACTGTTATGGGTCCTCACCAACAGAAGTGAAAAATAAAAGTTATCCTCTGTGCTACCCTTATAGCAGTCACTATAAAGTGAAGTGTTCCTGCACCACAAGATCAATGGGAAATCCATTAATGAAGTCCTTGTTGGAGTTTACCATTTTTTAGTGAATCACAATCTCCACGGTATAATCTATAGTGCCCTTAATCCAGGCATGAAATTCTCATTGAGGTCAATAGTAGAGTTACCTACAAGTTAAAGATACTATTGGAGTTTGTTAGCATCCCATCTAAATCAGGGTAATTAAATGAATTTAGAGAAAAAATCCTGAAATGTTTTATGTACTGCTGTATTTATGACCCAACTTGTGATTTTTAGGTTATTTTAATTTGCTACAAGGCAGAGTTTGAGACATTCATGTTAGCATTATATTGTACTGTGAGATAGAGTAAAGCTTCTACATTGTGTTCATTTATTTTTATCTAGTTTGATGTTCTCTATGTTGTACATTTAATCTAGGCTAAGGCCCAGCTTCCCTTTGTTGGGTGCAATTTGCACCCATAACTTTGTGCCTATGAAATGAAGTACGTGTGCAAATCAAAATACTTGTGCCCCTAGCTGCAACTGGGAGCTTGTTTAAGGCTTAAGAATTTTTGAGAGGTGTAAGAGGTGCAGTTCAAAAATGGGCACAAAATTACAAGTACAAGGCACACTTTTGTAAAATTGGCCCTTAGGACACACCACATATACAGGATATTCTACAGAATGTTCAGCTGTACAATACAGGTGGTATTCCTAAAAAAAAAAAATCACAGTTCTAACAACATTATAAATCATGCCAACAATAACAGTGCTTTGTACATATCAGAACCCTGAAATAAATATTCATTCTTATAATATGCCCACTGCGTGTGGTTTATTACATGTAATACTTCAGTATTACAACAATCACAACACCCAAGGTGTATTTTTTGAGGCAGTTGGTTGAGGCTTTTAGCAACAGCTGCTATTGGAGCAAATTCACCTGCACAATCCCATTGACTTCACCAATATCAGTCAGTAAGTCAGCTTCAAACGTAATGAAATAAACTGAAAATCAATTACAAACTTTGAAATATACTCCCTTATATATGACAGAATTTTACTCAGCACTTATGGATATATTATTCCATTAATACATGTGACTTACTCGGATTAAGATCAATAAGTGTCACACACAAGTATGGAGAGATTAACCTCCTTATTGTCTTTTCTTAATGTAATTATATTTTTAAATCCTCTACAAGCATCAGTGTGTTCTGATAAAATAGTTACTCAGATGGACTAAGAGTAAGACACACAGAGCTTGATTTTCTGGTCCACTAAGGCAATTTAGGACCATGTAGAGAATGTTTCCTGTGCAGGGGGGCTCTACTCATGGAAATTTGGAAGAGGTGGCTCCTCTGTTTCTATTCTATTTAGATTCTTATACCTCCATCAGTATAGTATCTTGAGAGCATTTTCTAGTAGTGTATTAAGCAATGTGACTACACATCAGCTGTTGTTTCTCCCCTGGGAGAAAGATGAGAGAACAGTGTGCAGTGCAGTGTCTTATTTTGGCATAATTTTAGGGTTTTACTGCTTTTTAAAAAAAATTACACATGCTTTGTTTTTGTTAGAGAAAGCACAATCAAAGAAATGCACCTTGCAGCAGAAGATGGTGAGGTGCACCTTCTACTTCTGGCATACAAGATATTCAGAGTAGGGGTGAGAACTCAAAGACATTCTGAGGTGGGTCAGATATGAGGAGGCATGGCCAAGTGGCGTTCAGTTGTGCCTGATATTCCATTCACCTAGGATCCCTGAGGGACCTTACACCAACAATTTAAGTCAGTGACAAGTGGGCAGAGCAGAGAATCAAGCCTAGAGCCCATAAATACTGACAAAGATCATAGATATGACTTGCTTCAATACATCATCAAAAATTCTTTTAAAGATATTTAGAGACAAGTGGGCAATTCAAAGAGGGTTCAAGCTCAGGATTTACCCTTAATGTTAATGAATACTGAATTGGGCATGATGTCCAATATAATCGCTGAAAGTAACTATTTGGAAATAATTATACAGCAAATTCAGTGCCTTTTTCTATTTGTGAATCAGCTGTGATTTCTATTAATGGATTCATTTAAAAGTATTCACTATCTAGTTTAGATAGTGTCAGCTATTTTTTTGCTGTTCAGTTTTACCATTTGTTTGCTCTTTGTGTTTTAGGAGTGGCCCTCTAAATTACTGTATGGTATTTATGGTATGGTTTCTGGTCCCTGACTGACTGAAAGTTTTTAAGCAGGATGACAAATGATAAAAACTGAACAGCATTTACTGCATGAATTTTAGGTAAATAAATAATGATTCATGCTAAATTTCTTGGATCCTTTTGTAATTCACAAATAAAGTAGGTCATCCAAGTACATGTGAACAATCAATAGCATGATCTCATGGTGAACAGCAGCAGAGAAAACTCACCATGTTTATTAGTGAAAATATTAATCAGTCATTTTCTGTATTAGTTGAGTAGCTCTAGTTGACATCTCATACCCCAAAGATGCAGTATAGGTGACAGGACTGAGGAATGTATAATTTTGACAATATATTTAAACAAACCTTGTGAGGTTGTTTAGGAACAACGAAGAACCTTTTCTTGAAACTAGGACAATTCTATTGGGGAGATGGGGGGGAGGGTGGAAGACAGAGACAAACCAAATTAGCCAAGAAACAATGAAATATGTAAAAGGCACAAGTCCAAAAGTCTCAGGCACAAGATTCCTTATGGTCCCTCAAAAATGTTAAAAGTAAGGTTAAGAAGTTTATACTCTATGTGAGTGCTTAATCAAACCAGTACAACATTTTAATCATCATTCTTGTCCTGGGCTTTACAGAGGGTATGATGGTGACTTATTTCAACTTTAATGCATTTATCTACCTATAAACAGAACAACAGGAAACATATTTACAAATGTTTCCACTAAAAATAAAATGGCGGGGTGCACACCTACTGGCTCTTATTTCCCCTATTATAACTTCTTAGGTATCATGAAAACTAGAAGGAACCATTGGTAATTCCACAATTTCCACCAATAGGTGGCATTAAGCATTTTCTACATTTGTTACTATATGTACACATTATAAATAGGGCTTCTGATTTAGCCAATATACAGCAATAAAAGATGTCTGATCTCCCCCCCCCCTCTTCCCCCCCAAAAGTATATCTCTAACAAACACTAGGAAAACACCAGAAATGGTTACTTGTACATAAGGGCTTGTCTACATAGAGCAGTAATGCAAACTACACAAGTAGTATTTCTAAAGCGCACTAAACATGCATTATTTGCTGGTGTGCACTAAAGGCTTCCTAGCATGAGTTAACATAGTGCTATTTGCAACATGTTAAAGCGTACTGGGAAATATTACAAAGATTACTCATTACAGTACATGCAGACGAGAAAGCCCCCAAAACAGATTTTTCCCCCCCAACTACATAAAACTGATAAATTCTTAAAAATAACCTCCAATGTGAAATTAATACATCCCAAAAACCAGGAGTTCTAATTATGGGCCAGATTCTCAGCTGTTATATATTGGCATAACTGCATTGAAGTCCACAGAACCACACTAAATTTATTCCAAATGAGAATCTGGAACAGTATTGTTTTATTAGGACAGATTTAAAGCTAATAATGGGTCTTTGTCCAATTTGCTCTTTCCAGCTTGATCAAATTGGACAAAATGCCCACTTTTGCCAAAAAAGTCAGGACAGCTGGGTTAGGGCTTAAAAAAGGGATTGTCCCAGCCAAAAGGGGACGTATGATCACCCTACACTGTACTCCTCAGGACTCTTTTAGTCTACTCCTGGACTCTCTTTAATGGGTGGATCCTTGCAGGACTGCCTAACTCCATGGTAGGCGGGTGCTTGCCTGACCTGTTGTACTCTAGTGCCTACTTTCTGATAACTGGCCATCTTATCTCAGCAGTATCTCCATCCTCCTGCAACAGGTCTTCCTTCACTGGTAACAGGATGTTGGGCCTTTGTCCCATCAATACTTGCACTGGACTATTTTGGCAACCCTGTGATGGGATATTCTTGTGTGCCAAAAATTCTAACAATTCTGAAACAGTCTTAGCTCCTTTTTACAGCTGTTTCCACCTCTGTGGGTATACGGTGGAGGAGGTGGTCAAACTCCCATTTGCATACAAATTCCTTGAATTAGTGCAAGGCAAATTGGGGTCCATTTTTGGTGAATGCAGTGTCTGGAATGCTCTTTCTTGTGAACTGGGCCTTCAGTTTGCCAAATCACTGACTTGCTTCATGCATCAGGTAGGGCATTTACCTTCCAAAGGTTTAAATAGTTCACTGTAATTACGTACTGCTTTTCCTTGAAGGCAAATAAGTCCTCTCCCATCTTTTTCTATGGTCAGGTGGTAACAGAGTCTCTGCTGGCAGTTATCCCGTGACTGGCATGTCACACTATCAAGGAAGAGAGTTGTGTATTTATTTTCTGCCAGAAAACACACTGTTGAGCCCATTTAAGACAGCTGTCAATGCCCAGATGTGAGGCATGGTGTTTTGGCATGCTATCCTTATGTAATGAGGTGGGCACAACAGCTCCCTCTCCTCAAAGTATGTTTCCATCATACTCAGCTCATCTTTAAAGTCAAAAATAGGACTCTGGTGCTACTGGTACTTGGCTTTTGTCTTCTGGCCATCCTGCTAGTATTGCTGTTAACTGCCTGTAGATGTCATTTTCCTTAGCTCTCTGTGTAAGTCTACATTGCAATGTAAACCCAGGCTCATGTCCAATCCCCACCACCACTTCCATCTACACACAAATCTGTCTGACTCAGTCCAGTAAGCCCTCAGGACTTGAGCCCTATGACAAAGCAGAGAGGGGTCGGCCCAAGCTTGAGTCTCACTAGGACTATGGTCCAAACACCATCATTTTGCAGTTAGGATGCAGTTTGGGCCCAGGTCCCCAGACTTGTGTCCCAAGATCCACCAATGCTATCCCACAATCCCATGTTCCTATCCTTTCTATCCCAAGGCTAGCCAATCAACTCTCAGTAAACAGAAGCAATCCCCTCAGTTCAAGTACAGCTGCTTGTTGTTTAACCCTTCCATTTTATTCTGAGCACTGAACTGCAGAGTGAACAGTCTCCTGTGTTAGCTATGGTTACCAACAAGAAGTCATCCTTTACCAAACATGCTGCTACCTGGTCACAGGACCACAGTCAGATTCTGTTAAATCTTTGGTACCAGGCAAGCAAGATAATCAGCTTCAGTGCGAGTATCAGATATGACCATGTGCACCAAGAAATAGTGGGAAAACTGGCAGTTTTGAAGATTAAAAGGACAGGTGACCAGTGCAGGGAACAGATTAAGCAACTTGAGAGCCACTACCAGAAAGCCAGGAATGAGAACTGCACCTCTGGGAATTCCCTGTCATCCTGCCTTTGACCAGGTGCTGGATACCGAATGATAGTCTGGTGATCTGAGATGGCAACCTTCTGACCCCTGAATCTAGTATAGCACCAAAGGGGAGCCAGTAGCTCATAGATCAAGCTAGCAAAGTGGCTCTGGTGCTCATGCCGCTCTGAAAGGAGGCATTGCTGCTGGAGCAGTTGCAGTACCTCCTGGGTGCATACTTGGAAGAGCTGTTTGATGACAGCCACAACCATGCTGGCTCAGAGGAGCAGCCTGCCATGGAACTGGCAGCAGAAACAGAAGGAGGCCTGGAGCCTAGTAAGTTTCTGGCTCTTATTTTTGTGAATATACAAATGGGAGGGATTTCTGGTTTATGACAAAATGCAATTTTTATTACAAGCTGTGGGTAGCAGTGTGTATCCACTAATGGTAGAACAAACAGTATTGGAATATCTACCAGCTTTACAGGGATTGCCTGCCCCATTCTTTGCAGTTCACCCTAATTGAGTGACCACAGCTTATATTGCCTTCCCTTTTAGTACACCACACAAATTGGACACAATAGCATAACCTGTAAACTGTACAAAGGTAAGGGGAAAATGTAGTGCATGGGTGATTAAGTCACTAACATGTGGCAGGGGTTTATATGCAGTCCAGAAATATGCCAGGGAAAGGGAGGGGGCTGGCTGTGCAGTTATTTGAGAGTCTGTATTGCCGTTAGTATTTGCATGTAGTCTATAGGCAGATGTAGTCAGCAGGCTGTATCCTAAACCGTAGGGAGATAGTAATTGATGTGGATGCTAGTACAGCATCCTGTTGATTCCCCCCATGAATATTGACTCAATCACAGGTGCTGATCAATATAAACTTTTACCATACTAGGAACTTAAGCTAGGTAGTCATATTTAGGAGAAGGATGTATTTTCTAGATCCTCCTCTATAGGGCACTATCCTACTCTGTTCATAGATATATTGCTCAATCACTATAAGCTTGGAAACCTCTGTAGCCTACATGGCTGGCCTGCCACTGATAACTTGAAATAGAATGTGCCTTTGGAATTCCCAGGATTGTTATGTCTTCCAGAATGTGGAATGCCTGAAATGGTTCTCAGTGCTAGGTATAGCCACACTATATTCCCCTCCCCTCCTCAGAGCCCAAGGCTACAGTGGTCTAAAAGTTTAAAAACACTAACCTTGTTAATTACACCTTACCATTCCGTAGGTGGTCTTTTCACTCTAGTTTCAGAGGAACACTCCAGCTCCCAGACACAATTGAGTTAAACAGACTGAAGTCGAGTTTTACAGAGTATCATGTTTTGGACTTGAGATTCCACTTTTATTGGGGGGTGGGGGGAGAGAAGAAAGGGAGAAGAGGATGTACTGAATTTTTTTTTTTGAAGTACTGAGACAATAATGTACTGTTTGATGTCTGTTTTCAGGCCTTTCCATCTCTACAGCCCAGCCATAGGGATTTCGAACTGCCATGGAGTGGTCAAAAGGAAGTGTTTCCTTGACAAACTGCTGGTGGAGATGCCCAAGAAGCAGATACAATACCAAAGGGAAAAAGGGATTCATATCAAGTGAAGAGGCACACACAGGTGTGAGGAAGGAATTTCAACACATAAGAGACTTGGTGCAGTGTCTGGAGCAGGCGCATCACTTGAGAGAGATGACAGCACAGCAGAATGACCTGCAAGAGGCTGTTTGCACTAATAGTTCAGGCACCTACTTCACCTGCACCATGTCCTGAGTTGCCTCTAAGGTACCATGTCCTGCAGAGCCATGATGCACTGGACAATACCATGGTTGGGTGGTCCATGCAACCAGGACTGAATGCTAGTTGGGCTGGCAGATGTACCCACTGCAGTCCTCCACTCCTGTACAGCAATGCCAAGTGTGTGCTAAACATGGTAGAAAGAGAAATGAGAATGGAGGCCAGGGGATATGTAGAAGTAGGGGAATTTTACGCTGTTTAATGTTTGCGTTACACACTTTATTACTGGCTTTGGTGTTTTAATGGCATCTAGCTTGCATGACAATTCTTGAATATTGTTTTTTGTAGTACAGCCATGTTAAAAATAAAGGCTTTTGTTTCATTAAGAAAGTTTATTACTATCACTGCATGACATCATCTAATGTGCATTTCAAAAAATGCAGATAAAGACATAAGACAACTGGGAACTTTTATTCAAAACAGTTTCTCAATACATCTTTTTAGATCAATCCATAATGAAAGTCTTCAGCTCATATCACACAAACCACCATTTCCTCCACAAGCCCTTGTTTAAGCAGTCATTTCATCCATAAAGAAAATTCATGACAACTATATCACACCCATTCCATTTGCAGTGTAGAGAAAGGGTACTTCATTTACTGTTAACATTGCTGTACAAATACATCCATAAACATATTGTTCTCCCTCTTCCATTGGCCATGCAAGTCCATGGGGGCTCACAAATCCCTGATTTCTGTTGCTCATATGCATCCTGCTCCAGCTGTGATTGGTGCTCTTGCTGTATGAGTGTACCAGTTCAACAATCCATTGTTGTCACAGGTCTACTCATGGGCTAATTGCAATCTTTGTGAACCCAAAGATGAGAAGAGCACAACAAGCTTCAGGAATTCAGACAGCATTGGTAACACTGGAATCCAATCCCAGTAAACAATACCAGTGAGATTTCTGTCTGCCAAATGCACATTTAACCACCATTCTATACCCACTGAATGTAATTAAACCTTTTACCAGGCCTCTGAGATCAGGATAAGGTTTCAGAAGCCAAGGCAAAAGGGGATACATGCAAGATCCCCTAGAAGAGTGTGGGACAATTACTCCATATAGGATAGTGTCATTTGATGGGAATGGTGTTGCAGCTTATCCATGAAAGCTGATCCTTGGTATCATACTAGGGTTTCTGCCACTTTTCCAGTGCAGTCCATGTTGACATCTATGAATAGGCCTCTCTGGTTGACAAAGACCTGCATAACAATGAAAAACTGCAAATGGTACTATGTACTCATGTGTGCCTTGAGGATCAGCAACTACGGAAACATGTGTCCCATCAATGGCCTTGGTGCAGTTAGCAAACTCCATCCTCTCAAATCCAGCAATTAATTCAGGGACACTGTATATGATCATCACCTTTGGTAAATCACACACCTGACTGCCTCAGAAAACTGTCCCCATAGTGAATTTGCCAAAGCTAAACTGGTTAGCAATGGACCTGTAGCAGTCTGGGGTAGCCAGCTTCCAGAAGGTAACAGCATCCCACTTCTGGACATGGCTGCCCTCCTGCCAATGTCCTGATGCTGACATTCTGAGGCCCTAAGCTATGGTCAAGTGTAAGAAGCCCCATACCATTAAAAACATTGAATATATACACACAATCTTTATACGTTAATGTCCTTTCTGTGAAAATAATATTTGCATATATGCAAAGGCAGAGTTTTAAAAATAGAAAAATCTTCATTTTCAGCAGCCCTCTCCGCAACGATGACATTTTGACAAAAATTTTAGACAAATTGTTTGACTTGCATATGTCAGTAAAGTAGAAGTAAACAATATAAAAATGCAAATTAAAAATACTGTAAATACAATTTACTAGAAGAGTTCTCAGGAAATTTCTCTCTGTTGGGGAATCTAAATTGTGGAATTCCTTCTCTGAATATGGAATGAGACTCTAAGATAAGATGGCAATAGAGGATATAGGATGTGGATCACCCACAAGCTTAAAGCTCAACTATTAGTTATAGTGATAGGAATTATACCCAGATAATAAGCAAACCATCAGCATGTGGGTTGTATTTTTCCAATCAATTGATTTGTTTTTATAGAAAGTATGCTGAATTACCTAATATTGGTACTATAATTAGTAGCAGAAAGTTTTTATTGAATCCAGAAACTTATTTTACCTGGATATTTCTGTGAAAGTTAGTGTTATTTTGTTTATGTTCTCACAGGAAAATGAGAGGCTATATAATTTTTTTTTAAACACACCATGAATAAGGACAATTATCTTGCTTTTCATATGAATAAATGAAAAACATTGGATTAATTTTGTTAGGGAAATACATTTATCCAGACGATATATAAAATATATTTACAAATGTTTATTCCATTTAATTTTTGTATTAAACAATGAATTGTTGGATTTCTCTTTTGCCATACTATAAAAATATAATGCATCATACATATGTGATTTATAAGTCTATATAAGAATTTTTACATAGCATACAACCTATAATAAAATATCTTGTGTGCTCCAAACTTGCCAAGCAGAAAATCTCAGTCTTTTTTCTAGGCAGACATCTGTGTTCGCTTCTCTAGCCCTGTCTTCCCCCCGGACCACTAATTAATCTCAAGTAAACACCTTGGACACACAGAGTGACAATAAGCTATATGTGAGAAAGGGAAAGAAAATTTACCAGGGGAAAAAAAAAAAAAAAAAAAAAAAGAAGAAGACGACTGGTAATCTCTAGACAGGCATTGAGAAAAAATAGCCTATATTCAGGCAATTATAATGAATATTATAGGCTTTAATAGCCTATAAATCATATATGCACATAGTTTGAAATAACTTTCTCACAAAGTACCACAATATTTTGTTATATATGTAGATCTTCTTTCACTTCTCTCAAAACCCTCTAGTTATCCTTTGGTCAGCACTCTGATATTTACTGTGATGGTTCCCGAAAATGACAGAGGGAAGCCAACACAAATTTATCCTCCTTAAGACCTATTTGACCCAAGTCCATAAGATGATCACCTGCAAACTCAATCATGTGAAGCATGGATAGTGCGTGAAGCAGAAAGCGGCATGTGCACTAAAATACACAATTGTATGTATTAGTACTGAAGGCACTCTGGGCCAAAAAAATTAAATTCTGCACACATTTAAAAAAAAATGTCTGTAAGTTTCATTTGTCAATAAATAAATGCAGAGGCTCCAGCATGCCAGTGGGGAGCACAGGCCACAGGCTGCATGAAGGTGGGAAGTCACCCTGCAGCCTCCCCAGCCCTGGGACACTGACTCGGCGGTGAGGCTGCACACAATCCTCTCCCATGGCTTTTTTAGAGGCCCTTCATATTATGAGGCCCTAAGCTGTAGCTTAGTTAGTTTACACCTTAATCCGGCACTGGTGTCAGAGTAAACTGCTCACAAAGCTCCAGAAATGTAGCTTTCTTCATGCTAAAGTTCTAGAGTCACTGATCATCATCTCAGGTCAGCATGATGCCATCCCACCAATCTGTGCTTGTGGGCCTGCTCCAGAATTCATGGTCAATATAGACGGCATTAGTAACTGTACTGAGAATTGTGAACAGCAGTCAATCTAGGTTTGCCATGTCTCTACTGTCCTCTCCCCAAAGAGGTCTTTGGTCTGAAAACACCATTGGTGTGTCCATGAGAGTCTCATGGATATTCTCCATTTCCTAGCACAGGAGTGAAAGCACAAGTAGGACAATTTTTTCAAATGGTGACTACATCAGCTGCCAGGAGCATGCAGACCCAAAAGACAGTTTTGGCTGGAAGTGTTGGTGGGCTGCAGCAATTTCTTGGACAGCCCAGCCAGTCAAGTTTTCCACAGAACACCACGAAGAAAGGGCTAGAGCCTCTATAGCCACAGAAGCACAAGGAATCCTTGGATTGACTTGTGTTTGCATAGTATAGTGTGGACACGTGAGTATAGGTGTGAGACTTGTGTTTAGAAATTCTAAACTTAGGGTCAATATTCAGTGTGGTTGCTCAAACACAGGCTTACAAACACAAGGCCTGTCACTTTGAGCCCCACAGACCCAGGCTTACATTGCAAAGTAGATATACCCTTTGATTTCCATCATCTTTGGTGTTAGAACTGATTCATCATGTTAATGGATTCAGTATCCTGATCCCCTTCCCCAACTCACTGAGAAGTATATATGCCCTACTCAGGATCTCAGTAATCATCCTGGACAATATCTGATCTCTACCTGGCAGTGCATGTTATTGTGCCTCCAGCACAGCCATCTCTTTTGAGCACTAGGAAGGGCCATTGCCATGATTGTCTCTAGGGTGTTTGTGGTTTGATTGAACGATTAATGGATGGCCATAGGTGTATTCATGGAGTTGGTCCAGTCCAAATACCACAGCCAGCTCTTTTTCTATTTGGTTGTACCCCTCTTCAGTTTGACAGGGCTCTGCTGGCACAAACTATAAGCTGCTCTGAAGAGAGCTACACCCAATCCTTTCCCATCACACTGCAATGTCAGTGGCTCTCCTGGCTGGTATCTTCAGGAATCTGTTATTTGTTTCAGCATGTCAAATGACTGCCACTGGGGTTCCTGCCCAGTCCCACTCAACAGCCTGCCTTGTGAGATGACATATGGTTTCTCTACTGCAGCCACATGGGGACACAACTTTGAAAGAAATTTTATTATTCCTATGAAGTGCTGTGCTGCTTTCACATTCAGCGGAGCTGGCATGTCTGTGTACCTTGATCTTGTTGGATTTGCTTTCAGTAGATGTTCAATGTATGTCACCTAATGTAAAGTCACAATTTTTCTGGGTTGAGTTTTATGTTCTTGTCCTTTCATCATTGTAGAAAAGCTTGTAGTTCTCGGTCATGATCTCATTCAACTTCTGTATCATTGCTCCCTAGACCTACAAAAGGATCTGATCTGCAGTTATTTTCACATCAGGCACACCTTCCAGTGTTTGGGTGAGTCTTCTCTGGAACACCTCTGGTGCCATGCACAGCTGTCTGTAGTGACTATATGATGTTGTGAAGGTCATCAACAAGCTGCACTGTTTACCTAGGCTTATGTGCGAAAATCCATTCCCTCACACCAGAGATTCTAAAGATTCTGGCTTTAGAAACTTCTGGCAAGATGTCATCAATTGTGCACAGTGGCATCTTTTCAATGTTTGATTCTGTGGCTTTGGATCTATGTAGCCACAAATTTTACTAGATGGCTTCTTTGCCACCACATGCTGCTTACCCAGACTGTACTGGTGTCTACAGGTGCTGATAAGCCTTCAGAGAAAGGCTTAACTCCTTGTGTACAGGTTTATGTAGTTCCACTGGAATTTTCCTTTGTGCAAGCGTACAGGTTCCACAGTGTGGTCTATTTCCAGCCACAGCAGCTTTCCTTTGAGGCACCAGTCTCCTTTGAAAACAGCTCCATATGTTTTTAGTTGTCTCCATGGTACTCCCTCTTTTGCTTCTTGCACTGCAGCTATAAAATTAGGACACTGCAATCTAATGCGATCCATGGCTTGTATGGCAGAATTCCCAAGAAGGGCCCAAGGTCAAGGTGCTTGCCATCTTCCAAAAAAAAACAAAAAACCAAAAAACAAAAAACAAAAAAGAAAAAACACTAAAACCACACACCACCAAAAAAACAGATACCACCTCCGGTTTATGGTGGGTTATGAGGTAACATTTTCCTACTGGCTGCATTATGCTCTCATTGAACATTATTAGATTGCTCCTGATTTTTGTAATGAGTTGTTTGAGTCCATTTCAAGCCAGGAATCACATTGCAGGAGACCCAGGTATCCAGCTGAAGTTGCACAGGATGTTTCCCTATTACACTGTTGCATGTGTGGAAGTTGGATTGTACCTTGTTGCTTTCCTGTCCTGACAGCCTGAACCTGACATGCTCTTGGACTCAAGGAAAGAGTTGTGACGTCACCGTGCCTTCTAATGTGCCATCACCCCATGGTACAAGCTTAACTGGATCTTTCTGAGACCTTCCTCGGCTCTTGCACACACTGCTAAAATGGTTTAACTTGACATTCCTTTCAATGCTTTCTTAGTGTAAAGCACTTTAACTACTCATGCGGTCTCTCACAGTAAATACCTTTCACTAAGGGTATGGAACCCTGGTTACCTGCTTTCCTTTGCTGCATGTACTTCTTGGGGTATGGTGCCTCCTAGGGCTTTCATCCATTCTCTTTAGGCTTCTCCTGTATGCCCCATGTCCAAGCATCTGTCTAATGTGAGATCGCCCGTGGGAGTGACTGCTCGGGGAAGACAGCGATCCCAAGTGCCCATTGCAATTCAAGAAGTCTGAAGTTCCCAAAATGGCATAGCAGTCAGTGTGAATAAAGCAGTAACAGATATCTATCCCCTTCCATTTGGATTGGTCTCTAGTGAAAAGTGCCACTCCACCGTTTTTCCCTGCTTTGGGAGCAACAGGCCTATATGGACCCTAGTACTGCTATGAGGCTTGAGGTAGTGGTGAGCTTCAGAGTGCTGCAGCCCTCTGCCTTGTACAGGTAACAGTTTTACATTCCTGCACTTGTCTTACTCCTGCATGGCTGCCTTTGCTTACAGTTTAAATGCCTCCTTCCACCAGGCCCATTGCTGGGCTAGATACGTGTCTGCAAAAGCCAGGGATCTGGAAGGCTTCAGACCAAGTTCCATGGCTCACACTGCCAGCTGCAGCACTATAGAGAACTCAGTCCCAATGCTACCACTATATTTCATTAGCAAAAGGTGAAGCTGAATGGATGTCAAGTTGAGCAAGTGAAACATTATTAAACCCCGTGCGTTGCTCTGTCTGCATGGCTCAACTGCTTCCAGCCTAACTGCACCTGTTCCCTGGTGTCCCAACAAAAAACAGTCCCTCCAGGGAACAGGGGCCTCTGACTCCGTATAACAAATATGTTTATGGATAGTGCAGAATAATAAGCAAGCAATATAATTTCCAGAGGAAATGTGTTCAAAGGTGTACAATTCTGAGGTTATAAAATGGGCTCTGAGTGATACTATGTGACTAGAAAAAGGAAAGTGAAAGTAAACCGGGAATGTTAATATCTCAAGAGCTGGGGAATCCTATAATATTTGGAAGGTGCTTTCTAAGACCTGTTTAATCTTCTTATGCTAGAAGAAAGGCAGCAGTGTATACTTCTTAACCTGTTGGCTAAACTAATTACTGTAGAGAAGAAGTGGAAAGCAAGAATAAATTAAACTGGTTTGAGTTATTCCTTCAGACAGGGCCAGTGCTTCCACTAGGCAACCCTAGGCGGTCGCCTAGGGTGGCAGGATTTGGGGGGTGGCATTTTGCCATCCCTGGCAGCAATTCGGCAGCAAGGGTCCTTCCGCTCCAGATCTTCAGGGCTCTTTGGCAGCGGGTCCTTCACTCGCTCCGGGACCCGCTGAAGCGCCCCAAAGACACGGAGCGGAAGGACCCCCACCACTGAATGCTCTGAGGAGCGCTGCCACCTAGGAGCGCTGCCACCGGGCGGCAAAAACCTGGTGCTGCTCCTGCCTTTAGATCCCACTGATGGGAGAACAGTTGCTGAGGTAATACAGAGTATGGTAAAGAGGGTTTATAACAGCACATTGCAGTTACAGCTCAAACCATTATAGTTTAAAATGCAAGATGTAAAAGTATGTGCTTTAAAATGTTATACTCTACCCTTGTTTGCAAGATACATCAGCTGATTATACTACGAATAGAATGGATTTGCTTTAATTTGTTTGTAATCTATATTTCTGGCCTCACACAAATTACTCACAACCATCCTCTCTGCTATTCCTAAGCCTATTTTAACATAATGGCCATACTGGGTCAGACCAAAGGTCCATCTAGTCCAGTATCCTGTCTTCCAACAGTGGCCAATACCAGGTGCTTCAGAGGGAATGAATAGAACAGGTAATCATCTAATGATCCAACTCCTAATGCCCATTCCTAGCTTCTGGCAAACAGGCTAGGGACACCATCTCTGCCCATCTTGGTGAATAGCCATTGATGGACCTATCCTTTACCTGTTAAGGAACCAAACAGCCATTGAAGCCAGAAGGCAGATTAGTAATGGGAGCTGGATTGGATTTATTTTTAAACCTTTGTAAGCATTCAAGCTGCTGTTGCTGGCTTCCATATGAATACATCTTTTGACATCTATTTTTAATTTCTAAGATACAGTCAGAAGCCATACCATAGATTTTTGATTGTGTGTGTGTGTGTGTGCGCACACACACACCTGTTTATGCATGTGTGTAAGGGGACATCTGGCATGAAGACTGAAATTGACAAATCCACTCATCAGGCACTGGAACTTTCTACCACAAGGGTAAAGCTCATCTGTACATGAGAGTTTTCTCAGGGGACAGTTTTCCACAGGCACTAGGGACTATCATAAACCTTACTACCTTCCGCTCCAAATGCAAGGTACACGTCTCCTACCTTGCCTTCTCTAACACTCACAGCAATACATTTTAAAAAAACCCTACCAAAACAAAGTATTACACGGTACCCACAATTCTCCCTTTGGGGAGAGGATGTGAGAGTATGTACCATTCGTAACAGTTGTTAGTCACATTGCTTAATGTACTAAAGGAAGGTGCTCAGATGCTATGGTGATGAGAATGTAACAAAAAAAAACAAAAAAAAAACAACACACGAGAGAATAAAAAAATCAAACCTTGTCTTCACCTCAGCTTAACCAAAGAATACCAGCTTGAAAATGTTTGAGTTAACTTCACTGAAAAGGACAGAATTCTTAAAAATATAACTGAATACTTGTTATGGGTTGAGTTAAGCCTGATGTCAGAATGAACCCTGCACTCAATATAGTTGGGATGGACATTTAAGGGCCAGACCTAAAACAAGGCCCTGTAGTGTCTGTCCAGAAACTAGCACCATGTGGGTTAAAAGGTTCCACTCAGTATTTATTCTGACCTGTGTATGTATATATAAAAGACGGGTATAGTGCAGACACAAGTCAGAGAAGAGAAAGATTCAGAAGTAAAGACACAAAACCAAGCAGCTGCCTGGGAGCACCTGGAAAAAGCTAGAAAGAGTTGGTTTTTTTGGGATCATGTGTTGGCTAAGGAGGCTTTGGGGCTGTACCAAGAAACTATTCTTAAGTTTCTTATTCCTCCTACATTTAGAGAAGACCTTGTACATTCCTTGTAAACAAACAAGATTGCATCAAGAAGATACCAGACTCCATTGTAAATTTTTATTCCCAGTAAGAACATCCCAGTTCCCTGAACTTTGACTAGCCACTCGGGCCAAAAAGGGCAGTAGTATATAAGAGATGGTGTCAGTCCTGTCAAACCACAGGAAATAAAAGGCAAATATTTACAATTCCAGGAAACATAATAAAGTCATTCAGACAGTATGGAATTAAGCATAAGCTATTTCAAATCTTTATCTTAGACTATGTATGAGAGTAAGCTGAATCCATTGCACAGCAACTATTGTCAATGAATCTAAGTGGCTTTCTAAGTTCTTTGGGATGAAGATTCTCTTTTTGTTCTGTGTTTGTACAACACCCTGCACATACCAACACTGAATTTTATCTTGCTAAGTAACACATCGGAAAACATTTTCAGCTATACATATTAAATGATGGGGGTCTAAATTAGCTGTTAGCATTCAAGAAAGATCTTGAAGTAATCATGGATATTTTTCTGAAAACATCTGCTGAAGGTGCAGTAGCAATAAAAAAGAACCCAAAACTAACAGAATGTTAGGAATCACTAGGAAAGGGATAGATAATATAATAATGCCACTATATAAATACATGGTACACACATACCCCTTGAATACTGCATGCAGTTCTGGTCACCCCATCTCAAAAGATATTACAATTGGAAAATTACAAAGAAGGGCAACAAAAATGTTTAGGAATATGGAACAGCTTCTGTATGAAGAGAGATTAAAGAGTGGGACTATTTATTTTAGAAAAATTACAACTAAGGGGGATATGACAGAAGTTTTTAAATCATGAATGGTATGGTGAAAGTTAAGAGGGAAGTATTTATCCTTTCACACAATACAAACATCAAGGGGTCACCTAATGAAATTAATAGGCAGAAGGTTTAAAACAAACTTAAGGAATTTCTTTTGCACACAATGCATAGTCAACCCGTGGAACTCTTTGCCATGGGAGGTTGTGAAGGCCAAAAGTATAACTGCGTTCATAAACAGATTACAATAAGTTCATGGTGAATATGTCCATCAATGGCTATTAATCAAGATGGTCAGGGATGCAACCCCATGCTTTGGGTGTCCCTAAACCTCCAACTGCCAAAGGTGGGACTGGACAGTAGATGATGGATCACTCAAAATTGCCTTGTTCTGGTCATTCCTTCTGAAACATCTAGCACTGGTCTCTGTTGGAAGATAGCATACTAAGATAGATGGAACATTGGTTTGACCCAGTGTGACGTTGTGCAGTCTATATTGTTTTATAAAAACATGATAATACGTGAATATAATGTAACTGGAATATGCTTCATGCAAAAGGTGTCTTGTAAGGTATCATTACAAAGCTTATAATCTGAGTGTGATCATCTTATTTGTATAAACGTACCACTCTTGTATCTAAAACTAGAAATAAAATATAACTGAGGGCCTATTGTAATTATTCAAAGTGTGGGCCATTAATAGTGGTTTGGAATCTTGATGACTTCCATTAACCAGGACCATAGTCTGCAGATGGCTGTGTTTTACCTGTGAGTCTTCCTGTATGTGTGTGTGCTGGCAAGTGGGTAATGAAGTCTTGCAGTGACATGTGATCATGTCACCTGAATTGGAATCCATCTTTAACCTGGTGCTTTTCCAGTGAGGGAGGGGTGGGGTTCCCGCCTTATGCAAAAGATATATAAAGGGGTGGAACAGAACAAAGGGAGAGAGGACAGCCATCATGAAGAATCCCCTAGCTACCACCTAAGCTGGAACAAGGGCTGTACCAGGGGAAAGAATTGTGCTCAGGCCTGGAAGGTGTCCAGTTTGACAAAACACACACACACACACACACACTGAAGCATCTCTGAGGGTGAGATTATCTGTATTCAGTTTGATTAGACATAGAATTGTGCATTTTATTTTGCTTGGTGACTTACTTTGTTCTGTCGGTTAGTACTTGGAACCACTTAGATCCTACTTTCTGTATTTAATAAAATCACTTTTTAATTATTAATTAACTCAATGTATGTATTAATACCTGGGGGAGCAAACAACTGAATATCTCTCTATCAGTGTTATAGAGGGCAAACAATTTATGAGTAAAACAGATTTATTTGGGTTTAGACCCCATTGGGAGTTGGGCATCTGAGTGCTAAAGACAAGCACACTTCTGTGAGCTGTTTTCAGGTAAACCTGCAGCTTTGGGGCAAGTAGTTCAGACCCTGGGTCTGTGTTGGAGCAGACGGGAGTGTCTGGCTCAGCAAGACAGGGTGCTGGAATCCTGAGCTGGCAGGAAAAACAGGAGCAGGGGTAGTCTTTGTACATCAGGTGGCAGCTCCCAAGGGGGTTTCTGTGATCCAACCCATCACACCCATTATAGCTGGTCTTATGTAATGGGGTCTTGATCTATGACTAGATACTATAGCAATACAAAAATTACTACAACATTAACAGCAGATGGAGACTGCATAGAGAGTTGCAATGTGCTAATATTACCACAGTTGACATCACAACTATAAAGTCCTTGTCTTACTAGCATTAACTTGGCATAGCCAAGACAGATTTTTGCATACTGCAATTAAAAGAGGAAGTGTGCTATTAGACATCTTATTTAAAGGATGTGAACTTGATTTTCATTTAGCAGGAGAACCATGCACAGTTCAGACCATTGCTGCAAAGGATCAATGATGGTGATTGAACCACAAGGTATGGAAATTTCCTTAATACTTTATGCACATTTTCCTCCTGACAAAATTGGAGGTCACAAAAAGAGTTGCATAAATTATATCTGGCCCTGGACAGCTCTAAATTTACATGATCTTCCCATGCTTCCTCCTTATGAAGAAAGAGGTCACTCTAGTTTCTTTTGGGATAGAAGATCTCTGGTGAGAATGAGAAGTCTCTGGAATTGTGAGGAAGATTTTTTAAAACTTGAATTTTACTCAGTCCTATCAACTTTATTCAGAACTACTTAAGGATACAAATAAACCTAAGCAAATTAGTAATTTCTAATTCATTTGAAATCAGTAAATAAACTCCAGAGTTTGCAAAACTTTCCTAAAAATCTGGTAGAAAATTTCCATATATAATTAGGCAAAACATCCTCTTATTGTCAGGGGCCATAGTGATAGTGAACCTCACAAGGTTTATCCAAAACATACCTCATATTATTTGAACTTTTGATGGATTATCTATCATTTATTGAATCTCAAAAAAGGCTTGTGTTTCATTGTTACTGAGAGATAGGAAAAGTGTTGGGGGAGGGAGAAGAGGCATTTTAGTGCATCCACTCTGACTACTGTGTTTCACTAGAGCAGTCATGGGTTGAAGTTTGTTCACTGACTAAAGTCAAATCAGCCATCAGATCATATGAACATTATGCAACTCTTAAGACAATACATTTAAGCAGTGAAATACACACCTTATAAAACAATCAAGTAGCTGTATAACAGTCTCAAGCAACTCAAATCACACTTCTGAATATGAACAATAACTTCAAAATAGCATGTTAAGCCTTTGACATAGGCTGGTATCAGTAAGACACACTGATGCTCTCACGTAGTTCCGATTATCAGATTGGCAGTGTGTTCAGTTAGTCCTTCAACTTCTCTGCAACATTCAGATCTACCAAAATGTGGCTAGGGCCTGCCTCCCCAAATGCCAAGTCTATATGCACTATGCTCTTCATTAAATTCAAAGCGAAGTGGTGAAAGCATTTTAAGAACTATTCATGCCCAATATTTGCTGTGTCATTTTTAAAAATGTATTTTTAGCTAATACTTGATTTACTTCTCCAGAATGTGCAGGGGAGGAGGAAAAGGGGAGGATGAGGGAGGAATAGAAATGTATCAGTAGGTTACAAACATGGGGCTATTTCTTCTCCCTATGCAAATATAACTCCCACTGGAGTCCTTAATTCTACTTTTAACTAGTAATGAGAGGTATAACTCCTAGTGATTTAAATATGATTTTTATGCCTGTGTAAACTATACCTACATAATACCTTGCACAGAGCTGTACAATTTGGGTTGTCTACATTAAAATATTGCCTTTAGAGCCACCTCCAAAGAAAACTAGGGAAGGAGGAATTAGATTTGGGTAAAAAAAATACCCCCTCCCCCTTGAATCTTCACCTATTTCCAGAACTGAGCTTCAGTGGAATCTCCTTTGAAGTTCTGAAATAAGTGATTTGCACTGCTGGTTTCCTGCTGGGGCAAAATGAAAAATGCAGAAACACCAGGAGAATAGTTGTTATCACACTATTTCCAGGCAGCTTTTGAAGCAGAAGAGCTATATATTCTCATAAGAAAACCTGTTCTAATGAGATTTCCAGGCCAGTTTTGGAAACTCATGATGTTCAGATAGTTTAGGAAAGCATCTGAGGTTTTGGATGTTTATCTGAATTGGAACCTCAATCCAACATGTTTGTGTTTACGGGTGTGTGAGCCTCAATGACCTCCCCTCCCCCATATCTAAAAAAACAAATTTTCTGAGTACAATTTAAGTATATGGCTCATTGCAGCATTATCCTAGTGATCAGAATCTGGATCTGAGCACCCGGATTAGCCTACCCTAGCCTTGACCATTCCCATAACAAAGCCATATTGGAGTTACTGTATCTTCACTCCTAGGTGTGTTTGGGGGCATATCCCTTGGCTCTTTGTGCTGACACTCTAGGATTCTTTCCGAGCCAATTGCAAGAGAACATGTCTGTATTTTGGGGAAGAGAGGCAATTGTGGGAAGGCATTGGAGGACTATCAGCACTGGAGTAATTTTGCCTGCCTCCTCACTGCAAAGTGGGCAGGTTCTAGCCCATGTTAAAGTGAAGTGCAAGTTCTAATCCACACTCCCAGCCAGGTAAGCTAGTTTTAAAGCACCTCCAAACTTGGTGTTTGTGTGGATGGTAATGGGGTTTGGGCAAAAGTCCAGGTAAGAACCAGTGAAGTCACCATCTGCTTCCTGTGCAGCTCCTGGAGCAACACAACTGTGGCAGGATCCCTGGGGTACAACTATGGGACCACTGTGCTCCCTTAACTCTCTAGCCTGGATTGTATCTCAGAAAGCTATGCCAGTGACAAGCAGCAACATCCCTCCAGGCCACACCCCGCTGTATTACATGAATGCTCCCTGAGCCACTCATGAAACATACGGAGAAAGGCACCAGCAAATCACCCCAGCTCCCAGCCTTGCACCTGAGAAATATACATCTTGCACTGTCCAAGGGAATCTTGAGCAGTGTAAGCTAATTAATAAGTTTGCCACTTCTTCAAAGGAAAGTAGACATGCATGAGTGGAGATTCCTCAAGCACTTCAACCAAAGACACACTGTTTTAGGTAAAATATAAAGTGGGTCTATTAACTACAGAAAGACAAATTTTAAGTGATTATAAAGTAGCAGGCATAGAAATCATTGGTTACCTAAGAAATAAAAATAGAAATGGAGTCTAAATTCTAACTTTAACACACTAAGCAAGATTTGATTCAAGCAGTCTCACCCTAACAGATGATACAGGCAGTTTACCATTCTTCAATACACAGACTGAACTCCCTTCCAGCCAGCAACCAATCTCCCTAGTTCCAAGTCTTTGGGTACGTCTTCACTACCCGCCGTATCAGCGGGTAGCAATCGATTTACCCAGGATTGATATTGCGTCTCGTTAAGACGCAATATATTGATCCCCGAACGCGCTCACCGTCGACTCTGGAACTCCACCAGAGCGAGCGGCGGTAGCACAGTTGACAGGGGAGCCGCGGCCATTGATCCTGCGCCATCTGGACCCCAGGTAATTCGATTCAAGATACTTCGACTTCAGCTACGCGAATAGCTGTATCTTGATTTGATTATTATTTGAATATCTTGATTTGATTCCCCCCCCCCCCAGTGTAGACCAGCCCTTTGTCTTCTAGTGGATTCTTCTTGATGGGCTGTTAATGCCTGCCTGGCCACTGATGGCTGCTCCTTTATTGCAACTGAAAGATCAGCTGTAGGCATTCCTAATCTCACAACATATTTCAGTAACTGTGATGGGGTTCAACTCACCACCGCTGGCACCTCCTGCCAGTCACTCCGGGAATTAGCTCTCAACTGCTGCGGAGCGCCCTCGACGTGTGGTGTTGGGCCCATCATTATCTCTGCTGCCCTGGGTCCCGCGTGGCTCCCTGTTCAGCATCCTCCTCCTCCGGACAGTCTCCGTTTACTTCAGGACACTGCCCCTTGGTAACTGCAGTCCTTCTGTCCGCACCTGCCTTGGTGGCCAACCACAACCCTGCAGTGTAGCCCCTTATTTCAGAGGCCAATTGAGGTATGTTTCAGCCCCTCTTCACAACGGCCAGGTGCAGTACAAAGTGGGGGACCCAGGCCCGCCTGGGACTCTAGGCCCCGACCCAGGGACCCTCTAGCAGCAGCCTCCCTCGGCCCTTCTTCCTTCCCCTCTCACCTGCTTAGTTCCCCTGGGCCACTTCCCCTTTGGCCCTATGCACCTTCCTGACCCCTTTGCTGCAGGATAGCAGCCTGGCAGGTAATGGGCTGGAGCTCTTATCTGCTCCCCCAAGTCTGCCCAGCACTGCTCTGTCCAAGGTGCTACTCCTTCCTTCAGGAGCCAGTCCTTCTCCCTTGCTGGCCAGGAAGTGACTAACTTCTCCCTAGCTGGGCAGCCTTTATACAGGACCTAGCCCGGATTGGCTCTCCCCAGGCCTTCTCTGATGGGCTGCGGGTCAGCACAGCCCTTCTGGCCTGGTTCAGCCCTGTCTCAGGGGCTGGGGCACTACCCCACCACAGTAACACATAGCAATACTCCATAACTTCACATACAATGTTAGTACACACAATCCAACAGTCTATTAATGTTCAGCAGATCAAGCCCCAAGCCTGTACCACACTCTATCCCCTATATTACCAAGGCCTACCATGAAGACCAGTGACAAAGTTTATATATCCTTGAGCATTAGGGTTCTCAGCTAAACCCCACTCTTTACATGAAATTTATTAGCTTCCCACCTAATCCTGACTAACTCATTTGAGATAGCAGATAAACAGGACAACACCCACTCAGGTTATTTTTGCCTGCATCCTTAATCTCTAGCTCATCTATTTAAACCCTACCCAATGCATGCTTAGTATTAAGCCAGAAACATTCTTCCAAAATTTCTTTAGAAAGCATCATTTGGGGAGATTTCCAGTGTGATTCGAGAGGTTAAAATTATTTTACTAAAACAGATATGATTTGGGGAGTTTTACCAGAGATCTATATAATCCATCTGAAATGCATGGCCTAGCAAGGAATAACCCAGGCAATCTAGTCACAGAATAAAAACTCAATCATCAGTATCAGTGAGTTCCTGTCAGTCACACTTGTCTTTGATTCTTGCAGGAGAATATTTGCTCAGACTTATATTTATTTGCCTGTCAGGCTTGTTTTGATATTCAGCTGACAGTCTGCACAAGATGACTGACATGAGCAAATGCTGAAGGGTGTCAATGTTGAAATGAGATGACTGATTGTATTACCATTTAAAATGGTCTGTCTTATTCTGCTGAGTGTGGTGATTTTACTCTTTCCTTACCTGTCACGCTTGATTAACTAGAGCCCACTGTTATGTTGTGATGTTTCAAGTTGCACTCAGCCCACAGTTTAGCATGACTAGTACTAGTTTCCTCATATTATAGCAGCATTCTACTTCACTTTCCTTTCCCTCTATAAAAGAGGTCATTGGTGTGTGGGAGATACTCTGCCGTACTATATCTGATTGCGTTCTGAGAGGTCATTTGCTTTCTGCGTATTAAAGAGGAAAGCACTGAGTGCTTTGAAAAACAGTTCCTAGACTCATGTGTTGAAATAGAAATATTTTGTTTCTTGCCCAGCCTTCAAAAGCTCCTTTCAGAAGAGAAAAACAGGTCATAAGAGTTATAGGGTAGATGTATTATCAGGATTTAGACATAAGGCTTGTAATATCAAAACACTGCCTGCAGCTAAAGCAAAGGAGTTCTCTCTTTACATTTATAGAATGACAGAAAAATTAAGCAGTACCATAAAACAAGTAATAGATAGTCAGATAGTTTAGGTACACAGTGATTTGTTTTAAAATTCAATGCAGAGATCATCTTCTCTGAAATACAACAGTCTGTTCTTAGCAAAAATAGCACAAAGGTCTTTTTTTAAATTAAGCTTAGAGGAATATTAATGTTTCACTCAGATGCTTTAACTGTCTTTGTCTAATCTTTTGCAAGATGTGCAAATGGTTAGTTTTGCTAATATAAATAACACTCAAGTGCACCATGGTCTCTGATACCAAGCACTGTAGGTTTGATCAGAGCATCTATTGGATTACTAAAACTCAGTAAGTTCAATAGAGTCTTGACCCCACCTCTTCCCCAAGATGACAGCTATAAGGAGCAAGAAATCTGTGCTAGGTGACAAAGGATAGAGAAACAGCAAAACAAGGACCAAATTATGACTTTCAACATAGCTGCACTGTCCCAGTTATGTGCTGCCTTTACTTATAACTCTACAACTGAGCCCCTAGATTGTACTTGCTTTGAGGAAAAAAGCTACCTTATTTGTTTGCACAGAGGCCCCAATCACATTACTCCAATAATGACCTATAATTGTAGTTCGCAATACTTTGTGTTTAGATTCCTCAGGACTGCAATTTGTGGCACCTCACACTTGTAATCTGGTTTTCTTGATAGTTCTGTTTAAAGATCATGCAATGTCTTGCATTTACATGATTTACTGGTTTCTTTGAGAGTGGTATAATCAGTGTACGGGCAGGCTTCTTTTCTTTTCCTTACTGCTTGTTTCCTCTCTTTCTGCAGAAAGGGATTTAAAGAGATGTTAGTTTAAAAAAAATACTGTTGAAGGTCTTTCTGTGGGGCTCTGACACACATTGGTGGCCCATAATGTATGTCCTGAAACAGTGCTAATGTTTCAGAATATTCTTATGATGACTCAGGCAACGGCAGGTGTGTCCTTAATGCATACATTTTTGCAAGGTTTTTTCATAGCAGCCACAAAGTATTGAATAAGCTACATTGGGGCTGGGAGGTAGGAAACACTGGCCATGTGACACTTCAAACTCAGGTTCTGTTCTGTGAAGGCACAGGTTTTCTATGACCTCAGAGTACAAGCACACACGTCATGCATAGCAGAAAATGAGACTCGGGGGCCTGTATGAAGTAGTATTCAACCTAAAAAATTCTCAAATGAAGTTTAACATGGCTGAAGAGCTGGATTCAATAACCTAACAGCTTTTCTGCTCCTTTATAGTACATTCAGGCCTGGCCTAATAGAATTAAAAAAAAAACCAAAAAAAAAAAAAACCATTTTCTGTAGCCACATATTACAGTATTTTGAATCATTTTATATTTAGGCAATACAAGTTTTAGAACTCTTTAAGCCTACATTTATAGCACACACCTTTAATGGAAAGCACAAGAAACTCTGGGATCTGTATGGAAGAGTGTGCAGACTAAACTGCCCCCAAAGCTAGTGCTAGGCATAAGCAGACTAAACAATTGCTTAGGGTCCCAGAAAGCTCAAGGGGGTTCCCTACTCAATTAAAAAAACAAAAAAAAACAAAAAAAAAAACCCCACAATGTGATGTGTCTTGGGAACACAGGAATGCTGAGTCCAGAAGTGTCAACAGTGAAAACTTGAGTTACCAGATCCCAGCACTCACTTTTGTGTACGTCTTACACATACCTCCTAACATTAAAATGTTATCCTGACATTTCCATCATTACAGGTAAGTCTTGCTTGGTTGTGAAGCTTTTATTGAGTTGTGTCCTACACAAATCCTTAACTATCTTATTTTGTAACGATTGTGATACTCTTATACTTCGTTAACCTTTTAAATATGGTACGATCTCTAAGCAATTAATCCTGGTGTATACACTGTTGGACCTAAATTCACTGGCGCTAACTAGCGTAGCAGAGGGACTGACCAAATTGATCTGTGAGTTCCTGTCTAGGTAACTTGGGGTCCCAAGTGATCACCTGTGACTATCAATTCTTTTCTCATTCTGGTTGATTATTGATAATGTGCACCTCTCCCTGTGCTGGCAGTGATTCCTTTGACCCATGTGCATGTGATACCTCAGAACTTCCATCAGTACCACCAAGCAGTCTGGGAGTCATTTGCAATAGTGGGACAATAAGCAGCACCACCCAAATGGAGTGAGCTGGTTATTGTTGGTTGGCTGTCCTCTAGATGCTGTCCACCAGTGTTAACATCTGTGGTTTTATTCTGACTGAGGATTAAGGAACCAAACCTGTATGTCATCATCTAACCTGTCAGAGGAATCCTGTTCCTGGAAGATTGGGGAATATGTCCCTGTTCATGTTTTTTTTTCCTTCTTGTTGATAGACTATCAATAAGTAAGTAATCACTGGGTAGTTAGAGATTGGCCTGCAATATCTCTGCCCTTCCCTGCTGATACTCTGGGACTATTTTATATACTCGCTGATCCCCCATTTTTTTGGTAATAGAATGAATCTGCTTCCCCCCCTCCCACCCCAACTGGCTTTTAGTTTTGCAGGTCCCCCCCCCCCCCGCACACACACACAAATTCCTGAAAAAATACATGATCTCCTGGGGAAGGAGTGATATTGTGAGCAGTGCTATGATGGTAATCATTGTTTGTGGCAGCAGAATTTCTGGAGTGTTCGTTGACTAAATCAAAAGCTTCTCTCATCCATGCTTTCCACTTTTAATCACAGTTCTCCACTGATTCCTCATTAAGTCAAATATAATGTCAATTGTCAAGCAAGAAGCCCTCCCATAAAAAGTAGATGAGACAATCCTGTTTTGTTATATGTACAGTTATAAGCATACATAAGCATGTTTAAACACTAATTAGATTTCTCATCTTCAGGGAGCATTCTCAACATTAATAGAACACTACTAGCAATACACTCAGTTTACCCATTTTCCTCAGGATGATATGGGGGTTTTCTCAATCCCACAATCTGGCAGTACAGCTGCAGTCTATGGAACATCTGGTTTTCAAATTCACCACTGTGGTCATGGTGAATTCATTTAGGGATTATAAATTTCAAAACAAAAATTATTCAAAGTTTTGTCAGCTGCAGTTTTCCCAGGTTTGTTCCTTGGGGGATAAGCCTGTGCAAACTGGGTAAAGTGGTCTGTAACAATCAGGATATACTTAGAACCCCCGATGCTTTTCTCAAAGTGAAGAAAATCAATTGAAGCTAGTTCAAACAGTTCTGTAGTATCAATAAGACATAATGGGGCTTTGGTATATTGCTTGCATCTCTTTGCTTTCAGGCATTGACAAACCTGACTCAATATCCTCAGTGCTCAATATCCTCCTTCAGATGCAGCCAATAGAAACAAACAGTCTTTACCAAGGTGACCCATGTTTTCCTGTAATTCTACACTGACTTGGCTTTAGTTCCTTTCTGGTACTACCAACTGGTTGCAAGTAATAGTTTTGTGATAAAGGACACGTCAAGGCTGATGCCCCACTCTGGCACTTCAAGCACAGAAGGTGGGGGCCCGCAAGGATTTTAAAAATTAATACTTGCCACTCTAGGTTTGTATTAATCTCCCAAGATTACAGCTTTTCTCTGACCTTGGCTTGATAAATGCTGCCACTACTCAAGTGAAAAACTGCCTCTTGCAAATACTGGAAAAAACTCACTTGGGAAGTTTTTCCTAAGGCCCTTTGGCTTTTCCACCCTCCCTCAGGGAAGCTGAGAAAGAAAAACAAACAAAAGGGAAACCCAGCTGTTGCTACCAGCTAATTGAAAAACATATGCATAAACCACGTAGGACACCAAAAATCCAACCCTGTTCTTAAACAAAAAAAGGTAAATTTTAACAAAAACAAAAAGAAAGAAAATACAGCTGGAACTTAGGCTTTTGCTAGATTTTATAGAGGAACTGAAAAAGGGTTAAACACCAGGAATGGCTCCCTGGGCTCCAGCTTAATGTTACAAAAAACAAAAATACCTGAATTTAGCACAGAGGAATCCACAAGCTAAAGTAAACCTGATCACATCTATCTAAACATTCCCTGTCCCAATTGTATCATTCTAGGTATGGAAGATGATTTTTCATACCTAGTCTAAACCTTTTATAGTATTCCTGCTGCCCCGTCTCTTCAGCCAAGAGAATACAGACAAAGAAAAAGCTCCCCCTCCCCATTTTAAAAGTTCTAGCCTTTCCATTGGCTCTTCTGGTCAGGTGCCCACTCCCTTTCATTTACCTGGGACTTTTTAACCCTTTACAGGTAAAGCAAGCATAGAACAGCTATCAAGAGGGACATTATAGCTAACTGGCTGGCAGGGTGTCATAAAAGGGAGCTACCCTCCCCTGCTTCATTTATCATACGACACTATCATTATCAAGGTACAGTTCTCCACTCTCACAAAGCAGAAACCTGGCCTGCCCTGTACCTTTTCTATATTGGTGGCCTGGATCCTTTGGCTTTTGCTCCACGAATAGCTTTCATTACTGGGTCAGCTTCCATTACTTTACTTAGACCCATCTTTTTGGGAAGTCCTAAGTGTTGACCCAGTACAGTAGCATCCATAATGATAGTGCTTACCTGGGAAACAAGCTCTTCATCTTGGGCCTGGACTGAGTTTAGTGCAGCATTCGCAACATCCAAAGATGTTTCCTTAGTACACCCTTCCATTAATCTATATTAAACTGGGCTCAAACCCAAGTGTTTGACCCACCCAGAAAAGGTAGGGAATATGTAGAAATTACAGGCTCTGGGGAACACAATGGGGAGTTGTTCAAAAGAGTTCAGCCACTGTGAAAGCTTCATTTTTCAGTACAAGATCCCAGAACTCCTTTGTTTTTTCTTTACACTCACATTAATGTGTGCTTTTTGTCCTACGTAACAGCTATGTTGTATGTTCTGTATATTAATAAAATTTGAACTGTACTAATGACAGATCCACTCCTGTATCAGTGATCATATGATGAGGCTTATTTTAAAATTGTGTCCATTGGGGGCTATGTGAACCTAAGCTAGTGTCACTCCGCCTTCTGGGCTCTCAGTGTGTGTTTAGCTAATTTAGCCTCATAACCCTTACATATCAGTTCAATTGCTTCACTGATATGTAAGGTTTATGAGGCTAAATGAATCTAACTAAAGAAAACAAGAATTTAGGATTTAGCACTGGTGGAAAAGAAAAGGGGAGAGAATTATGAACATTGTTATTTCCCTCCTTTAAAAACATCTGAAAAAGAGTGAATAGCTCTGTAATTAAATTGTTATGGGGGTTGGTTTCGCAAAAGCTCCTTCCCAATATTTTTGTCCAACTATTGAGCTGTTAAGAAAAATCTGTTTATTTTCCAAATTTTAATCAAAAGTTTCCAAATTCAAAAATGTTTGAGCAGTTGCAATACAAATTTCCACAGCATATCAGACCAACATCCATGGATGCTGGCATCCGGTCCCCAGCCATGGCAAGTATCAGAAACTAGACAGGAAGACTCACAAGTCCACCTAATTGACAATTATGGAATAAATGATTAATAGAGGAAGTTTCTTCATAATCTGAATTAGTGACTATTTTATGCCCTGAAGCATGAAAGTTTATGTCCCTTATATTCTGTAAGCTGTTCTATTATGTGTGTAAAAGTTCTCCTTATGTAAATGTCTAATCTTCTTTTGAAGTTTGCTCATTTACTGGATTATTTGTTTCTGTATCATAAGAAACTAAATAGATGGAGTTTTATTGTGAGAGACTTGTTTCATTTGAACTGGAGTGAAATTCTGGGAGAGGATAAGCAAATATATGTGGACAGACACAAAACCATGCTCACTTTAAACCCTGCAAAGTGAAACTGCTGAGGTTCACTAAGTAGTTACCCCACAAACAAACCAACCCTGAGGCCAGGAAGCAAACAGCTCTCAGTGGAACTCTATGGCTGACCTCTAGATACTGCAGTGAAAAGGACAGTTTGACCCCACTCTTTTCTCAGACAACTTCAATCTTAATCATTGTCTTCTCAAATCTCCCAGCCTCCTGCAGGCTAAGGTAAGAGACCACAAATGTTAGTCTATTGATTGAGTTTTCAGTGTAACATCTTCATGTTCTTTCTTACCACCCTCCCTCCGCCCGTTTACATAAAAGGCAAAAATATTCTTTCACACCCAGTTACCTCATACCCATTAAAAACAAAAGTAATGGAATTTGTTAGGTGTTACAATTTCATGAGACTTTTTATACATTTGTAGATTGAATATCCAGAAATTTGAACAAAAATCCAACATTCCTAGTCCCTTGTGGGTTACCTACAAGTCTTTCTAACTTTAAGATACAACCCTGACGCCCAGGCACTTTCCCTGGAGTCCCCACACAGTCTCCACCCCTTTGGCCTACCTTTCAGTATTCCTGTTTCTGAGATAGGGTTGCTGACTCCTAGGTAGGTGTCACTAGAGCCCTTCCAGACCCAACCTTCTCCTTGTAGTTCTACTCCCAAACTAAGGTTTTTTCAGTCCTTTTATGAAACTTAGGTGTTTTATACTGTCACCTGACCTTAATTAGACCAGCCCCATTAAGCTGGGAGGCAGTTAATTATTGCAGAGGGCTAATAGGACTGGCTAGCCCCAGGCCTTCTGGTCCTTTGAAGAGGCAGTACACCTTGTCACAAGAATCATAATAGGAAACACTCCCTATTGCTTGTAAGGGGCTGATAATATCAAGCAATAGGAATTTATACTAATCCTTATCTCACCAGTTAGTTATTTTGGAGCCATAGTATTCAGTCTATAATTTAATAATAATTGTTTTCATTATAAGCCCATTACTGACCCATCCCCATGATTTCATGACATTTTCTCTAATAAGTTTCTTAAAGATTATAATGTCTCGTGGAAAACCTGTGGCTTTTGGAAAATTTTGTGGGAACTTAGATATAAAAAGAATGAGGAATACTTGTGGCACCTTAGAGACTAACAAATTTATTTGAGGATAACCTTTCATGGGCTAAAACCCACTTCATTGGATGCATGCAGTGGAAAACACAGTAGGAAGCTATATATACACACACAGAGAACATGAAAAAATGGGTGTTGCCATACCAACTCTAACAAGACTAATCAATTAACGTTGGCCATTATCAGCAGGAGAAAAAAAAATTTTGTAGTGATAATCAGGATGGCCCATTTCAAACAGTTGACAAGAAGGTGTCAGTAACAGTAGGGGGAAAAATTAGCATGGGGAAATAGTTTTTACTTTGTGTAATGACCCATCCAGTTCCAGTCAAGCCTAATTTAATGGTGTCCAGTTTGCAAGTTAATTCCAATTCTGCAGTTTCTCGTTGGAGATGTTGAAGTTTTTTTTGTGTGGAAAATTGCAACTTTTCGTTCTGTAATTGAGTGACCAGGGAGGTTGAAGTGTTCTCTGACTGGTTTTTGAATGTTATAATTCTTGACATCTGATTTGTATCCATTTATTCTTTTGTGTAGAGACTGTCCGGTTTGGCCAATGTATATGGCAGAGGGGCATTGCTGGCACATGATGGCATATATCGCATTGGTAGATGTGCAGGTGAACGAGCCTCTGATGGTGTGGCTGATGTGATTAGGTCCTATGATGGTGTCCCTTGAATAGATATGTGGACAGAGTTGGCAACGGACTTTGTTGTAAAGATAGGTTCCTGGGTTGTGTTTTTGTTGTGTGCTGTGTGGTTGCTGGTGAGTATTTGCTTCAGGTTAGGGGGCTGTCTGTAAGTGAGGACTGGCCTGTCTTGATCTGTGAGAGTGAGGGATTGTCCTTCAGGATAGGTTGTAGATCCTTGATGATGTGCTGGAGGGGTTTTAGTTGGGGACTGAAGGTGACGGCTAGTGGCGTTCTGTTACTTTCTTTGTTGGGCCTGTCCTGGAGCAGGTGACTTCTGGGTATTCTTCTGGCTTTGTCAATCTGTTTCTAAACATTGACAGTCATATTTGAGTTATAGGACAATATAAATTGGAAAAACAATCCTTGCCTTTTTTGTTTCATTACATCTCAAAAACAGTCTAATCTATAAAGTTCAAAATAGCCTCATTAGTTAAGTCTCAGTGAGTATTTGTGCCCCAAGATATTTTCATAGGTCCTCATGGCTCCACTTTGTGTAGTAGTTTTAAATTATTCAGGGTTACATATCTTAGTGTGCGGTGTTCATGATATCTCATGGCAGCAATTGTTCCTGAGAATTCTGGTGTCTGCTGCACACTCCACCTAATCTAATTTTTTATTTCAAAAAATATAATAACCCTTTCCATAGATATCCTCCAATATGTAAACCAGTCACTAGAGAGCAGAGCTGATTAAAAAAGCTTTTTGATGGAAAAAAAAACAATGGAAAATATCATTTCCATGTAATCAAAATCCTCTGCAGGAAAATTACAATTTTGCTGATTTTTTTTATTTTCCATTGGGAGAATTGAAAATAAATATCTTGTTTTGGGTCAGTTTAACATTAGTCTTTGTCAACCTGAGCTGCCATGCTGTCTCATGGGAGTCATAGTTCAGGTTTCTCATGACCCCATTCTCCACTACAGGCCAGGTTCCCTGTTTGGAGTACGCCTCCCATGATGTACCACAGTCTCCTTTCTTGTTGAACCACTCTGGTGGTTGAACCTCTCTGGTGCATCACGGGAGCCTCATGACTGGGGGTGCATCACTGGATGCCATTGATGCAGTTCAAATTTAGCTGAGACAAAAGGTTGTGCTTTTGCTTGACACACTGATTTGGAAATGTTTATTCTGATAGAAAATATTGAAAAGAAACTGACATTTCCAAATCAATTTTTCTGAACTATCCATTTGGTGAAAATTTTCAATATTTTGACCTTTCGGCCCCAAATAAATGTTTGAAATATCAGAATTTCCCTGTAGCATGGATACTCTGACTTTTGACCAGCTCTACAATATTTGTTAACAAATCTTAAATATATATTTAAACTTTTGCAGTTTGTTGAAACACCTATTTCTCTCCAACAGTGTAATATCAAGGAGCTGCTATAAGCATTTTCTCAGTCTCAAAAATTGCATATATTTACTGGTGTTGCCATGGTAGCTGTTTTTTTTGTTTTTGTTTTGTTTTAGTTTTAATTACCTACTCCCTACACAATAATCCCACAGTAAAAAGCTCCCGTAGACCAGAGCCAGTTCCACAGATGCTTGAGATTCACAAACACACAGAGAATCCCCAGCTGCCCAGTTAGGACAGCTTTACAACCCCTTCACACAATGGGGTGGTGGGAAAGGAAGAGAGATAAGTATATAGGGGGAAAATAGTTTCTTTTCAATATGTAGTAACCAGAAATTTATGCTTTGAAATGAATAATGAACCAAAAAGTACCCAGAGCATTGAAAGCTGCTCAAATCCAAGTTAAGCTTGTGAATCGAGGGCAGTACAGTTTGTGCTCCAAAATAATTACAATACCACATATACAAGTTTCTCATAACTTGCTGACACCTACATGGTCCCTCCTTTCCATGGGGATAATCTTAATTAATCCCTTCACCGCTGCTGGCATGTGCATATGTCCTGACACTAGTTTTTCATATAATGTTGATTCACATGAGATGAAGACTTGGACAAAAGGAAAAGGTACCAGGTACATCGTTCACCCTTGAAGTTAATCTACGATTAAAATATTCTGCTTAATGCAAGTGTCACTAAGATCCATTATAATGAATCTATGTAATGTTGTCCCCTTCGGTAAATAGGAGACACACTGTAACATTTACACCATAAAGCATGTTTTATTCCTTGCCATTCCGTAGTTTATGAGTGCCATCCTTTAAGATCAAATAACAGTTACTGACTCTGAGTGGATTAAAGTTTAAGTTTTTTTTTCCAATATGAATGATAAAGGACTCATTTTTCCCTTCTACAGTGAAACACTAAAATGCTGGTAAAGGCATAAATTGTATTAAAATGGAACATTCTGTGAATAACTTAACAGCATCAGAGAAAGGCAAGAATATAGTTTATTCATTTTCTCATTCACTTCCAAAAATCTATAAACTATAGACCCCTTCAAGAAGTGTCAGATAGCAATTCCTTTCCTTAATGTAAAGGCTTCCAGATTAACAATTAATCAGCATGAATTTGGCAATCTGTTAACTACCCAATGTTAATATGCCAGTTTTCAGGTACAGAAAGCAATGTAACCTGCAGCCACTCTATGTATGTGTTCTCATCACTGTTCCAGCTGCTACTACATGGAGGGCTATGTGCATATGAACACCTATACTGCCATTACACCCAGTCCTGAACTAGGGGATTATTCTAGGGACTATTTTTTACTCCTTTGAGGCCTCTTTCCATCTCCAGAGTGATGTGAAGATGCCTTAGTGGGGAATACCACCTCCTGTAGTAGCTCCAAACAGCAGAGAAGTCTGCCCCACTGGAATGATCCTGGAGAGCATATTGTGGAGAATAAGAACAAAAGGGTTTTCTGTGACAGGAATGGCGTTCTACATTCAGAGCCTGAGCAATGAGCAAAATCATAAAAAGCAAAAAACTAAGAAAAGAGTGGAAATCTGAGAATAACCCAAGGACAGAGACTTGGAGAATTCTACTCCTTTTGCTCTCAGTATCATTCCTAGTCCAACCCTATTTGTGGCATTGTACGTTTGTAAATAATCGCAGATCTAGATGATGTATTCATCTTGTGTATGCTGCCTAATAATTTCCTCTCCTTAATAGAAACAATCCTCTTATTGAGTCAAAAGTGTGCTAAACATTTGGTTCCGTGACAGTATGTTGAAATCTTAACAGGTGTTAAACATACAAACAAACAAGTCAAGCAATGGCTGCCTGAATTAATAGCGGACAATGAACATGAGTTTTTCTAAATATTCATCTAAATGCACTGTGCTGAGTCTGTCTGTTTGCTCTGGGTGATTTTGTGATATGTCACTCCAAGTGTATTTGACATAATATCATATGACACAGTCATAAACTACTGTCATAAAAGTATAAGGGCAGATACTCACCTGGTGTAAAGAGGCATAATTCCACAGTTTTCAATGGATCTATACTAGTTTACAACACCTGAGGATCTGGTCCATAGCCTTTTCTTCATCTGATTTACCTATTGCTATTACAGTAACAACATTATGACTGCAAATTTTACTACTGATTACTTGTGTACTTAGAAGAAGAAAGTATTTCGGAGCCATCTGTGATTAGCTCATTAATAAGACTATGTGAACGTTCAATGACTTGAATGCAGAAATCATGTAAATTCTAGCATTCTGTCTATTTTCCAGGACATCTAAGCTTGAAAAGCATAATTCACCCAACATTAGCTGTGCACCTTGGCCAGGCACTGAGTAAAAATAAAACAGTGTGGCTCACTCCAGAGAGACATATATGCAAATTCCCTTATACAAGGGGACAATCTTAGAGCATTTTCTTCAAATGAGAGTGAATAAAAATTATTACTGGTAGGTGCTGTAGTATTCTGTCAAGCAGTGGTTTGTCTCCACCTTTCTGCATATTAAATGTTGTTCTCTTACAGAGAGAATTGCACAATCACAAGTGATGACAGTAATATCATGTAAAATAATTGCCTGACAAAAAGTCTCCAACTTAAAAAATTGAGATTGTCAGTTTGTATGACTCATATGCTAAAATTATTTAAACAATAGTGACAACAACAAAAAATAAAAGGGAAAAGTAGACACAGTCATCCTAATCAGTATATAGCTTTTTGGTTTAATAGTCACAGGGATATGAAACCCAGGCCTGACGAAGTGAGCTCTTTTATTTGGGCTATGCTCTCATGCAACTGCTACGGAGTGCAGGGAAAATCCAAACCTCCTGAGCCAAATAAGGGCCAAGGCACCAAGGCACATCTAGAAAGCATCTGTCTACTGAAGGTTTAGAGGGATTAACAAACATGTCTCATTGCTCCCCTGCAATGAATTGGGGCCAGTAGATTCCATACTATGCACACATGCACTGGCAACATCCTCGGCAAATCTATATTTCAACTTTCTTTGGTATGCGGTGGTCCTGTTGGTATCCAGGAAGTGGGCGGTGAAGCCCGCCCACTGCTAAAGGACCTCCCCCAGCATAAGGGGAGGATCCACAGGTTTGTGATACCAAATAATTGCAGGGGACAACTAATGAAATAACAGGAATGGGAGTGAGGTCACAGGACTAAACGAAGGGAATCTGACCAGGACACTGAGCAGAGAACCCCGAACAGCACCCACTGCTCCTCGAAGGCGTCAAGGAAGCCAGTGGACGCTGCCCAGAGGAACTCTGCCCAGATACGTGAACAGATGGAGGAGCAGAAATAGCCCCACAGTCACAGGAAATCCCGTCGGCCAACCTCCTCTCCCTGGTTTTGTAGATGGCCATTTTGGCCAGAGCTAGGAGGAGGTTGACAAGGAGGTCCCGCAACTTTGTGGGGCCATGGATGGGGAGCGCATAGATGAACAAGTGAGGGGAGAAGTGCAACCAAAAATGTAATAATATATCCAAGAGGAGCCGGAATAGGGGCTGCAACCTGGCACACTCTAGGTAAATGTGTGCTATGGTCTCCCTCATGCTGCAGAAGGGGCAGGTATCCGGGATGGGGGTAAACCATACCAAGTACATGCTCATTCTCACCGCTCTGTGAAGGAGCCGCAAACTGTTATCCTTGGCAGGCCTCGGAACCAGGATGGAGTATAGGCGGGCCCACTGGGGCTCCTCACCCTCTAGAGGTGGCAGGAGGTCCCGCCACTTTGTGTTGGGGCGGGACGTGAGGGTGAGGAAGTGAAGGGTGTGGAGCACGAGCGTGTATAGATGTTTCCTTGGTGCGGTCTGGAACCGAACCAGCTGCGTATGCGGTGGTGCTGCAGATATCTCTTCCCTGGTGCGCATGAGAGTGGAGAATTGTCCTGTGCTAAGGCTTCAGGTTAGGAGATACAGCCTCACAGACATACATAAGTGGCCTGATGATTTGCAATATGGTATGGAGAAAGAGTGCAAAAATAATGCAAGCATGACTTAATATAGTTGATATAGTGTCCTTGGATTTTCAGAAAGCCTTTGACAAGGACCCACACCAATGGCTTTTAAGCAAAGTAAGCAGTTAGAGGATAAGAGGGAAGGTCCTCTTATGGATCAATGACTGTCTGAAAGATAGGAAACAGAGTAGGACAAAATGTTCAGTGTTCACAATACAGTAAGGTATATAACAGGGTTCTGTAAAAATCTGTTCTGGGACCTGTGCTGTTCAATGTATTCATCAATGAATTGGAAAAAGGGGTGAACAGTGAGGTGGCAAAATTTGCAGACATTGCAAAATTACTCAAGACTGAAGTCAGCTTTGGACTTAACTAAGAGTTAAAGGGATCTCTCAAAACTGGAGAATTGGGCAACAAAATGGCAGGTGAAATTCAGTGTTCTTAAATGCAAAGTACGGCATACTGGAAAACATAATCCTACCTATACATACAAAATGATGGGGTCTAAATTAGTTGTAACCACTCAAGAACAATCTTGAAGTCATTGTGGATAGTTCTCCAAAAACATTTGCTCAACGTTCAGTGGCAATCAAAAAAGCTAACAATGTTAGGAACCATTAGGAAAAGGATAGATAAAACAGAAAATATCACAATGCCACTATATAAATCCTTGGTACACTCACACCTTAAATAATGTACACAGTTCTGGTCACCCCGTCTCAAAGAAAAAAAAAGACATATTAGACCAGGAAAAAGTACAGAGAAGGGCAATAAAAATAATTAGTATGCGGAACAGCTTCCGTATCAGGAGAGATTAAGAAGATGGGGGCTGTTTAGCTTACAAAAGAGACAACTAAGAAGGGATATGATAGAGGTCTATAAAACCATGAATGGTATGGAGAAAGTGAATAGGAAGTGTTATTTACCCTGTAATGAGATTCACTCACCATTCTAGTGCCTCCTAGTGGCAGATGTAGGAATTAGCTCTGGTAGCCAGTTCATCCTGCTCTGGTGGTGGTCTGCCCATCACCTCTTCTGCTCCTGAACCCTCGTCCCTCCCAGGACCACAGGGTCCTCTTCAGTGACACAGACCTCTAGCTGTGCCACACACTGTGCTCCCCCCCTTCCGGGGGATGTCTCTGCAATCCCTGTCCAGCTACTTCTCACAGTGATGACTGCAGTCTTTATAGCCACTTCCTCAGAGGTGAGTGGGGGGGACCCAGGTCCTGGCCCAGGGACCCTGTAGAAGGCTGTTGCTTTCTGTACACCCTCCAGCTCCTCGATAAATTTCTCTGGGTCACTTCCCCGCAGCCCTAGCACCCTCTTTGCCTTTCTCTCAGGGCCTCAGCCTGCACATCCCTGCAGCTAGAGTCCTGAGTGGATACAAAAAAGCGTATCCGCATCCAATCCACAAAAATTGTCTGCGGATATCCACATCAGCATATGCAGATATCTAGATTTGTAGGGCTCTAATCAGCTCCACATGTCACTGTGCAGCAGTGGGCTGTGCCAAGTCTCTGACACCCAACCGCCTCCCCCCATTTCTCCCCAGAGACTTCCTGCCCCACCGCCTGCTCCACTCCTGCTGTACCTCATTCCCCACTCTTGGTAGGAAGACGACAATCCTGTGCCCTCGTGTGCAGTGCCACCCTCTGTGGGGGGAGGGGCTCAGACACCTCTATGCAGCTGCAGGGGCTGTAATGCATGCAGACCCGGCTCAGGAAGAGAGAGGCAATAGCCACTCTCTTCATAGCATGCACCCTTGCCGTCCACTAGTTTATATTACAACATCACACCTCTTTCAAAATGGCGCTTGGCTCACTGCCTTCTGGGAGTTGTAGTTTACCTCCTCTGTCCAAGCAAGCTGGATAGTACAACTCCCAGAGTGCCCACTGGGCTAGCCCTGCTGCTATGAGCTGGAGCCTGCAGGCCTGTGACAGCCACTCTGTTCTGGTGAGTCTGTGCTGCAGAGTCCTACATGGATACAAAATTTGTATCCGCATCTGAGTTGCTAACTGCAAAAATGGTTCATGGATATAAAGCAGATACCCATGGATTTGCAGGGTTCTTCCTGCAGCCCACCAGAAGCTGCCTTTAGTACTTTAGTATAGTAACTCCTCACTTAATGTTGCAGTTATGTTCCTGAAAAATGCAACTTTAAGTAAAACGTTAAACTATCCAATTTTCCCATAAGATTTAATGTATTTAAATGCAGGGGGTTAGGTTCCAAGGAAATTTTTGGGGGGTAGACAAAAGGCATTATATACTGTACAGTACTATACTGTGGTGGGGAAGTGCCCCTGGCTTACTCCACACAGGCACAGCCCACTGCAGGCAAGGATGCTAGGAAGCACCTTCGCAGCAGCGGCAGCTTCCCCGGAGAAGAACTGGCGCTGACTTTGCTGGGGGATGCTCCAGGCCCACCTCTTCCCGTCCCCACTCCATCTCTTCCCCCCCCCATTCCACTTCCTCTCCGGAGCACACCGCATCCCGCTCCTTCCCCCCTTCCACACCTCCAAAAGTCCTAAGCGTCAAACAGCTGCTTGGCGGCATTTAGGACTTTCTTGGAGGGAGTGGGAGGAGTGGAGATGCAGCGCTTCCCTGCTTCTCCTCCTCCCTCCCAGAAAGTCCTAAGCACTTCCTAAGGGGAAGCGCTGGGAGGGAGGGGGAGGAGGCGGAGAAGAGGAACTTGTGCAATGCTCCCTTGTAAAGTCACTGCTCTTTCACAGAATCTTACAAGCAGTGGACAGAGCAAGCAGCCAAATGATGTTATAAGAGAGCATTGCACAACTTTAAACGAGTATGTTCCCTAATTGAGCAGCGACATAACTTTTAAACAACGTTAAGCGGGAGGATGTTAAGTGAGGAGTTACTGTACGCTGCCTGAAGTACTAGCTCTGTCCAGGGTGCTAGCTCCCTTCAGCCTGCATAGCAACAGTCCTCCTCAAGCTCCAGCAAGTGACTGAAGCTCCTGCCCTGATGCTCTTCTTATAGGAGCCTGCCAGGCCCTGATTGGCTGCTCCCCATAGCCCTTCTCTGATTGACTGACTCCTGTGAAGCCTCCCTTGGGCTCTATTAACCCCTTACAGCCCAGTGTGGGGCAGGCGCACCATCATACTCCTTCACAAAGTACAAGAACCAGGGGGTCACCCAATGAAACTAATAAGTAGGTTTAAAACAAATGTAAAGAAATGCTTCTTCACACAACACAGACAACCTGTGGAAGGGGTTGCCACAAGATATTGTGAAGGCCAAAAGAATAACTGGATTCAGAAAAGAATTAGATAAGTTCATGGAACACAGGTCCATCAATGGCTATTAGCCAAGATTGTCAGGGATGCTACTCCATGCTCTGGGTGCCCCTAAATCTCTAACTACTAGAAGCTGGGACTGGACAACAGGGGATGGATCACTAAATAATTGCCCTGTTCTGTTCATTCCCTCTGAAGCATCTGGCACTGGCCTCTATTGGAAGGCAGGTTACTGGACCTGACCCATTGGTCTGACCCAGTATGATCATTCTTATGCTCTTATAATGTAATACTTCAAAAACATATTTACAAAGGGATTTCAGTTGCTAGTTTGAGCTAACAATAGCTCCATTTTCTATTCTACCTGAAGAATTGGAGAGGTTAAAATAAGTTTATATTTGATCTTTGTTTTTTGTGGAAGTTGGGGTGAGGGAGGACTGCAGGGTTGTTTGATTGCTATCCAGGTGTCATAATTAATAAATCACAATCAACTTATATGTATTTGTGCATAATGTATTTTATCATGATGCTCTGTCACTTGTATTGTCATTGCAAACTTACAGCTCCGTCATCATAGATCACAGCTGGACATGGTTGTCTCACTCTCTCTCTCTCTCTCTCTGCTGTCATATCTGAACTACAGCACAGAAAATTGTAATAAATTGGGTGTGAGGAGCTATTAATATTTGTTTTGCTGGAATTTAGCAGCCATCCAAAGCAATTCAGCTAATCTTGATAGCTTTCGGTGGGATGGGCAGATCCACCAAAAGCATGTAGTTTGATCAAAAGACGGATCTTTAAAAGAGGGTACATTACTGTCCAATGACCATACTCTTAGGTACATTGAGTACAACCTTAACCCTCAGCGGTCCCATCAAAGTCAATAATACTGTTTATAAAGTAAGTTGCTATTCAATGTGAGTACGTGTATCGGAATCCTGGCCCTAAATAAGGATGATCTCTGGAGCTTATTTCACCACCATGAGTTAATGCCAACCTGAGCTGAAATAACCAATGCATATGGGCCTGTTTAGACATACAGCCAACAAGGAACCATTTTTTAATATGAGAACATGTGGTGGGTTTACAGATGGTACAGTAGAAGGGTGCCTTTTAATGAGAGACGGTGCTTGTAAGTAAAGATAGAGGCTGTAGATACCTATCTTATGGGGAACAGTCATTTTTGGGGAAGGATCATGTGTTCTGGCTGCTGTAAGGGTCTAACTATTTGGGGTTTTTTATATATCTTTCAGTTAAGTTGGAGGTCCAAATGCCATGTGTGGCATTCAGGAAGATTATGTGAATGGTTGATTCAGCATGGAAAGTTTTGGGTTTCTAATTTATTTATCCACATATCAATGAAAGGATCATCCTCATCCTTATGGTCTAGGGTTTTGTATTTTCTTAAACAGATCTTGGGGTGGTGTAAGTCACCATAACAAATGAAGTCAATGTAGCTATGACTACACCAGCTGAATGATTTACATACATTTTCATTTTTATTATAAACCTGAGGTACCAATGGCAATGAAGTCTTGTTTTCCTATTGGTTGCAGACTGTATTTCAGATGCTAAGTGTCAGCTGACCAGGCCGAGGGCAGTCTAACCTAGTGGTCAGAGAGGGTAGCGGGCCTAGTGAGCAGCAGGTCTCACTGCTACAGTCAGAGCTGTAGTCAAAAGCCAAAGTCAAGGGTCAAACTGGAAGACAGAAACCAGATACCAGAGCTGAGGGTCAAGCTGTAGTCAGGAACCGGAGCCAAGGGTCAAACTAGAGAGCAGGAACTGGAACTGGAGTGAGCAGGGTATCAGGCAAGGAGGGGCTCAAGGCAGGGGCAGGACAGAGGCAAGACTGGGTGCAAGGCAGGAGCGGACACAGTGTGGGCATGTGTGTTGAGAAGCCAGAGAGCTGCTGCTGCTGCTGCCTTAAGAGCCAGCTGTTGGTCCCTGCAGCCAAACAGGCTGGGTAGCTAATCAGGCAGCCTGCTGCAGGCCCACTGTACTAATGATACAGCCTGGAGCTAGCTTTGTTGCAGATCAGGGTTCCTGATGCTAGGGAAAGACCAGTACTGTGAACAATACTTCACATTAATGACAATGTGATATTAATCTTTTAAATCTTCAACACAAAAGATTATTATTAGATTAATATTTTAAATATTGGAATGGCAGTAACAACCCCTATGTCAGATATTTCCTGTCAGCAAATGGCTGGCTAGGTTAAGAGTCCTCGACTGTGTGTCAAGCCAAGGTTCTTCAGCTGGTCATTATCTTACAGGACATGCAATTTCTGTCAATAATTATAATAACAATGTTCATTTAAGGCTACATCATTAGGAGGAAGGAATCATCTCCCCCAGGCCACACTCTGTACTGTTGAGCTCAACCTCCATAAGGGAATGGCTAGTGGATCCACTGACTTACTGGCCTTATCACTTTGTGGTGGAGCTCTGTGCACTTTCAAAATCCTACTCCCACTTGAACACATCAGAACCACACTAGATGCCCTGCATTCAGGACCCAGCACAGACAAGGAAGCTGCCCTTCAGTAAATACAACCAGTGCAGTATAACTGATGTGTCACTAATATGAGTTAAACATGATCTTCATTTTACTTATTGTTTCAGAGCACCATATGTGAGAGAACACAACAGAATGGAAAAAATGATGAGCAATAGTAAACTAAACTGTCTTGATAGGCTACACGTTTTGTGATTTGCAATAATCAGTATTGAAACTAATCATAGCAATGATGGATAATTATGATGAACTTCTGCCTCTTCCATTCACCTACCGTTGCAAATAATAGTCCAGTAAATGTGGAATACACGATAGTTTATGCAGTATTTGACTATTGAAGTTATGTTGTTGGGTTTTTTTGCCTAAGTTTGGCTTGGATCCTATGGGAGAAATGCTGGAATCATTGAAGTAAATGGCAAAACTTCTATTGGCTTCAATAGGGTCAGGATTTCATCCCCTAGTCCTTCTTTAGTCAAAAATCCCATTGCTTTTAGTATGGATTTTGACTGAGCAAAGACTGCAGGCCTAAGCCACTACCTGTAAGCTACATTCCAGTTCTTATAGTTATTACCAAACATATTGTCTTCTGAATCTTAATGAAATCTCTGTGGGAGGGAGGCGGGGGGGGGGGGGAGAGAGAGAGAGAGAGAGAGACTAAATATGTGAAGATGAAATCCAAGTGATAAATTACAAATTCATGTGACAAATGCATTTAGCAAGCACCTTTGATTGGCTCACCTGCTGTTTCCTCACTAATCTATTTTTAGATATAGAAAAGATATATAGGTCATTTAAAGATTATTTTATGGCTAGGTACCTGATATACAGGCAGAAGCTACAAATAATTGTCCCAATTCTTTTTAGAACATTCCTAAAATACTTTTGTGTAATAGATGTTCCATATACAGAATATATGGTGGTATATTGAAGGTTTTTTTCAGACTCCTTTGAGGTTATCTACATTACTCTTGAGTGAGTTTGCCAAATCTTAGTGGCAAAAAATTCTAGCTGGTGCAAATCATTATAGATCTTGCCTTTCCCTTGTCTCCTTACCAGTCCTACTATTCATCCTCTGCTCCTTCCCACTATCTGGCAGATGCTGGTGCAAGGATTGCTCTTCTACAGCTATTGGGGAACAGCCCCTGGGTATCTTTGTGTCAATGATTATCCATCTCTTTTCAAAACACATCTGAAAATCTTTTCTTCCGTGCTTGTGTCTATTAATTTCTTATTCCCTCTGGTAATAACGGTATGACTGAATGTTTTAATTTGTTCACATACCCTATCTTTCATAAGCTGCCAATTGAATTTTGTAGGGTCTTGTATAACATGTTCTCCAGGGAGTGTCCAGACAATGTGACGCATTGGATGTTTGTTCTATGACATTTACATGAGCTGATCTACAGCATGTGTGAGGAAACATTTGTCTATCCATTTGCCTAGTGTCTTCCCATTTGATGTGGCTGCTATACATATTGGTTATACTACTTGAGTATGTTCTCATATACACCTGACAAGGTTTTCATTTTGGCAAATATAGGAAGTAGTTTTTATGGTGCAAAGGCACTACTTGTGATAGATCATGCACCTTAGAGAACTGTTGGGGCTAACATGAAGGGGAAGTACAGAGTAAGAAATCCCTATCAAGAGTATGAAATCATTGGTAGTATACATGTTTTTGCCTTGAAAGAGGGAAATTCTTATTTCTGCTTTTTTTATCCAAAATCTACCTAGCAGATTTGATGAGTGGAGTTTACCTTTAAAGTATAGATCATGTCAGAGCTATAAGAAATAAATTGATATTTGACAGTCACCACCACTGTGATAGATGGAAAACTGAAAAATGAACTGAGAGTATATTATCAGTGGGTAAATAACTGTAGATGGTGTTGAAAAAAACATTCCTCAATGGATCAAACCAAAAGCAGTCTAGAAAAGAAGTCTTTAAACTATCCAAAACATTAAAGTTACTGAATCATGGAATATCAGGGTTGGGAGGGACCTCAGGAGGTCACCTAGTGCAACCCCTTGCTCAAAGTAGGACCAAATCCCAGACAGATTTTTGCCCCAGATCCCTAAATAGCCCTTTCAAGGATTGGGTTTAGCAAGCCAATGCTCAAACCACTGAGCTATGCCTCCCTCCTCCACTAGAGGTACTCTGGTTCACATTGGTGCAAATAGGAATAGAATTTGGCCCACTATCTTTCTCTAACATAAAGAAATGCTTTTGATTTGTGTCACTCTACGCAGCACATCCTGTATATGTCCATCAAATCTACAGTGACCCTGACCATAGCTGAGGCCTTGCTTGTCAGCAACACTCTCCTCACAGCAAGGAGGGGAGAAAAGTAAATAAATAAATCAAACTATCAAAAGTAAACATGGCAAATACCACTTAGCAAATGTGCTAAAGATATTTACATCATTAGGCACAAATAGAGATGCAAGATCTCAAGTCATTACTCATTAGTGTTAATATATATGTTATTCAATTTTATTTTTCAAGCGAAAGAAAGTGAAATCTGCATAATGAAGAACTAATTGACAGAGGTATAGACATATAAAGCAGCTAAGCTCTAAAGCTTAAAAGGCAATCTGAAGAGGATAAATGTCAGTGATGTTGTTCATAGCAGACATCTGGTACTTAATTCTGTATGTGCACCTTACAGCCCGATCTTGCTTTTCTTGCACTTCCAATGCTGCCCTTGAAGTCTGTGAGTATTTGTGGTATGTCAAAAATACAGGAACCAGAAGATGTAACCTACTCACTGCCAGTTCTCTAAGGGTGAAATTCACACTGATGCAGGGATGGCTCTAGGTCTTCTACACCCAATAAGGAGTACATAGGAGATGCATGGGGCTGCTTGGTGAGCAGCTACACACCTGAGGCAGGAATAGTCCATGTTTAGCCCTATTGCCCTATGCCGTGGGTGCTCAGAGATAGGGCTGCATTTATGTGGATCCTGTGACCCCAGTTCTCAAGTCCACAGGTTGGAACATCAGGCGCCGCAAGTATAGTTCTGTTGCATGAGGCTGTACCAGGATTTGGGAAGCCCATCCAATGCATATGCATCCCTAGGCATGATAGAATCTGCAGGGGCTCCCTGTCCACAGTGAAGTTGGAGAGGCTCTGAAGCTGCTCTGCTGCAAGGATTCCTCCCCACTGCTTCATAGGAACTTCCCAGTGTCCTGCTTGGCTACTTGGACTGTAGGATTTAGGATTTGGGCATTAGGCACTTTATATAGCTCTTTGGTTTGAGGCAGTCTGCAAGTTTAGGAAGATAACATTGGATCAGTTTGCACATCTGGGATCAGATTTGCAAAGTTATCAGGTACCTAGCCACTTTTTTTTTTAATGAAAAGATGAATAAAGCCCCCAATCATTAAGGAATGTTACCTACACATAACTGTCAAATGAATTAATGGATTTGTCAAGTTCTATCCTGTGATATCTCTTTAGGGCATTATTCCCAGTTAAATTACACAAGAAGATCTATTAAATTTTATAATACATCCATATCAAAAGAGTGAAGGAAGTTCTTACACTGAATATCAAAGGAATTTATTATGATTTGTCACTTGCTACAAAGTCTTTTTTTAAAATAGACATGAAAATGAAACAAAATGCAAATTTAATGTATTTTACCTCAAAACACTATATAATTCAAAAATGAATTGCAAATTTGATATAATTTAATGTAATAACACTTTCTATTAATTGTCACAAATGATACTGTAAATGCTTTAAAATTAAGTAATCACCGTAAATGTCATCTGATTATATATATTTCTTACCTAGCAACTCCATTTTTACCAAACTTAACTGTCAGCTGAGGTTCCTATTATAATAAGATGGAAGGGAATGTGTGTGTATGGATTTTTCCTTCAATTCAAACAGAACAAAATTTTTGATATAGGGTAATATTTTCAAAAGCAACTAAGTGATTTAGGAGCCAACATCCTATTTTCAGAAGTGACTCAATCACTTGGGAACGTAACTGAAAGATAATGGAACCTTGCCTCCCAAGTCACATAGGCAATTTAGAAAAAATTGCCCATATATCTTTGTACTTATTGTCCCTGATAGTCCTATGTATGTATTCAGAACTCCGTAGAGAATGTAGTCCAGTACACAGGGCATGCAATTAAGAATCAGAAAAGCTGAGTTCTGCTCCCAGTCTTTGATTCAGCAAAACACTTAAGCATATGAGTAATTAGCATGTGCTTATCTTTAAACACATGCTTCAGTTCCATTAAAGCCAATGGAGCTTGAATACATACTTAAATTTAAGCATGTCCTTGTAGGGTCCCAGCTCTCCCATTGACTGTGTGTGACTTGAGCAACTCTTAAACTGTCTATTCTTCACTCTCTGCATGTGCAAAATGGGAATTATACTTACTTTGTAAAATGCTTTGAAATCTACTTTATAAATGAAAAGTACTATTTAATTTAACAAAGTTACCAGATATTCAAATGAATACAAATGTATCTTTTCAAATGAAGAACATGGAAAATTTTTGTCACTCTGTCATAGGGCCAGTACCCCCGTCACCCTGGGGCAGGGCAAGGGTGTCATAGCCCCGTGGCGCAGCCACTAGGGTTGCGCCCTGCCTCAGGGTCACACGGCCCAATGGCCAGAGTCAGTGGGACTCCCCCTGTCTTCACAGAAGTGGGGCCCAGTGGCCAGCATCAGTAGAAGGGAGAGGGTGTTGATGGGCCACACCCCCAAGAAAGGGGGAGCAGACAGGTAGGGGGACCCGGGGCCTCCCTGTTCCACTGGGTCCCAGCCCCAGGCCGTGGTAGTGGCAATGGGATTTGCCACATAGTCGGCGGAGAATCCGCCCACAACACTCCAACTACTGCAGGGACACTGGCTGGTCCCTCCCTGGGCTGCTTCCTACCTTGAGTCCTGTAGCTGTGTATAGTACATCTTCCCTCCTCAGCAGTCAGCTGTGAGTGAGCTGTGCAGCTCCCTTTTATACTGCAGCAGCAGTTGGAGCATGCCCATCAGGGTTGAGGGGGCAGGGCTTCTGCTGCTAAGAGTGTTGCCTTAACCCCTTCCTCTCCAGTGTGGTGCCAGTACACCCCATCACACACATGTTAAAAAGGACTCACAATAATCTTACCCATACAATACATGACAAACCTGTATCACAATGCTGAAGAGGATGTATCCAATTGTATGTCTCAGATGATTTTGTGAAAAGATAAATTGTTAGATTTTATTGTGTGTATTGTATTTTAATGATAGTATGTATTGTATTAGCATTTCTACTACTTGTGTCCTGTGCAGAGTTGTTGTAGCTATGTCAGTCCCAGGATATTAGAGAGAAAAGATGGGTGTGGTAATATCTTTGAGGATGAGATATAGAGTGATCGCTTTGTGAAAAGGACACTCCACCAGAGAAGTAGAAAGCATCATGGAATGAGTCACCCAGATACCCTACAAGAACCTGCTTCAATACAGAAATACAGCTACTTCCAACTGCATACCCCTAGTTGCCACATACCGCCTCGGACTGGAACTGTTATGGGGCATCAAACTACAACCCAGACTTGATCCTAAAAGAAATATTTCCTGAACCCCCTCTTCTGGCCTACAAACAGCCCCGCCGCCCCCCGCCCCCAGTCCAAGCTCATCTTCAGAAGCAAGCTCCCCAGAGTCCAAAATACACCAAGTGAAAGTGGCACCAGACCCTGCCAGAACAACAAATGAAAAACCTGCAGCCATATCTCCACTGCTACAATGATCAACACCCCCCACAATACACATTTCAAGAATCCTGGTTCCTACACATGCTTATCACATGTGGTATACCTCATCCAGTGCACTAAACACCCCAATAGCAACTATGTGGGTGAAACCAGACAATCACTATGCTCTTGAATGAACTCACACAGGAAAATGATAAAAGACGAAAACTTCACATCACCTGTGGGTGAATACTTTTCACAAATGATCACAGTATGTCTGACCTATCAGTCCTCATCCTCAAAGGAAACCTGCACAACACTTTCAAAAGATGAGCCTGGGAGCTTAAATTCATAACTCTGCAAGACACTAAAAATCATGGTCTTAATAAAGACACTGGAGTTATGGCTTATTATTACAATCTGCTGTAACCCACTAGCCCTCCCCCCATTTTTGTCCTATAACTACAGGGGCGTTAATGAGCCACTTCACCTTGAATGGTGCCTTAGAATATGTGCTAACTACTTACACTAAACTATGTATTCGATCTTGCATTTAACTGTCACACTCGGAGTACTTTTCCCAGATCTAAGGAAGAGCTCTGTGTAGCTCGAAACCTTGGCTCTCACACCAACAGAAGTTGGTCCAATAAAAGATATTACCTCATCTGCCTATTCTCTCTACTTCTTTCTTGGCATCATTTAACAGCACGTGTGTTGGCTTTGATCAACCCCCCACCACTGTAGTCAATGCAAAGCCTCTCACTGACTTCAGTGACCATTGGATCAGGATGTGACTTACATGCACGACTGAGCCCCAAATGAAGTTATTTAAATATATGTTTCAGTACTACTTTGTGTGTGATTATATATATATATGGCTTTTGGTGATAAGCAGGGTCTTGGTATAAACGTATATATCTGCACAACTGCATTGCAAAATTTCATGATTAGGGTTGAGTGTAAGAATGTGACTATGTTTAATATTCCTATGCATTATTATTTTTCTAAGCATTTTTTTCTTTGTGGCCCTGAATCAGCATAGGATATAAGCATGTAAATAACGTTAAGAACATGAACAACTAACAGGACTACTCAGTACTTAAAGTTAATGTACATTAACTACCTTACTGCATCAGGGTCTAGCTCATGGAGCTGCTTACTTATCCCATTCGGTAGAGTTATGTATGTTTGAAGCTTAATGCCTTTGTGAAGGATCAGGATCCAAAATGAAGAGAAAGCTTCAAAAATACAAGACCAATGACATGCTGAAGTAATAAAACTTTAATGCTTTATAATTTAAAAATCAGGTGTTTTCCTTTTCATTCCTTTGTACAAAGAATGATGCAGAGACTATTATTGATAGTATCTATCACACAAATGCATTTACTAAGAGAACAAAAGCAAGTTCATTAATGTTCTGGTTTTACAGCCTTCATCAGACATTACAGGGTAACTAACAAAATGTAAGACTGAACAGGTTGCCAAAATCAATAGCAAGCAAATAAATATACACACACAATATATATATATATACACACACACACACACACGTCTATGTGTAAATATATACATAGTGTTTACACTGTATCTAAACAATAATAATAAATATAGTATGAATAAATAAACACAGATTTAAAAATAGCAGAGTGGGAAATAACTGATCTCAAGGACAATCTTATTAAAAACATAAAAATAGACTAACAGTCTTCTGAAGTTTATTTTGGACTGAGTATAAATCAAATAAAGTATCGCAAGTAACAATCTCTACATACTAAACATAGGGATACTGTGATGCTAGCAAAGTTGAAGCAATTTCATTTATTCAGTATTAAAGTTAACTTAAAAACAAATCAAAAGCATGGATTTGAAATGCATCATTTCAGTAAATGAGGGCTAGTCTACACTAGCTGCTGTAGCGCATCTGGTGAATACGCTCTATGCTCTCCTGTCAGCATAATAAAGCCACTCCATGAGAGGTGATAGCTATGTCAACAGGAGAAGCTGTCCTGCCAACATAGTGCTGTCCACACTGGCACTTAAGTCGGTGTAATTTACACTGCTTAGGGGGTGGCTTATTCGCACCCTGGAGTGACATAAATTATACCACCATAATCTGTAGTGTAGACAAGCCTGAGTGCATATGTTAAATTCCAAAGCCTGACAGTGCCAAATAATCACTAAGGGTGGGATTTAGCCCAGCTATCCCAACTCCTCCTTACAACCCATTTCTCTCTTCCTTTCTCCTCCCAACTCTGCTATTCTTTGCTGCTCCCACTCTGCCCCCCCAGTGCTTATGTCAGCAGAAGCCCCCGCATTCCATACAGCAGCTCCACACAACCCTTCCCTCTGCTTCCTAACTGCAACTTTGAACTCTTATACACTCAATGTGGGATTTCAAGGCGAGTGAGTTCCACATCCTAGGGTATGTCTCAACAAAAGCTTGATCACCATCTGGCTTAAAGCATGATAGGTGAACCCCTAAAAGGAGAGTGGTGTCACAGTACAGGTAGCTACTAGGATTAGGCTTATAAAGGAGGTCTCAAGCATAACCTAGTCTTTTCCATGAAGGACTTCAAAAGTCAACAGTGTCATCTTACAACCAATGACTTTACAAGGAGCTACTGCAGGGAACAGAGACCAAGTGTAATATGGTCACAGCTGCTCAGTCTAGAAAGCTGACATGCTGCTGCATGCCGCATTAACTACAAGTGACAGTAGAATTCTCCTGGAAGCCCTACTAAAAGGGAATTACAATAATCTAGCTTTGTAGTCATAAAGGAATATGTTGCTGTTGCAAGGACATCATTGGATAAATAAGGGCACAGCCAGTGAAAATTGCACAACTGAAAGAAACATTTTCATATCACATCCTACATGTGGCTCTGTATGGAAAGGGTCAGGTCAAAACAAAGGTAAGTTCCTTGATGTTGCTCATGGTTTCTGAACAAGGCCTATCAGGCAGAATCATGAAGATGACCCTTAACCAATTAATGTGCTTCTTTCTAACATGCATTGAAAATTTGATAGCTCTGAGAAATGTAATCTTCAATACACAGGTAGCTCAGCTAACAGCCTTCCTATACTTGGAACTTTTGCAATATATGCTAACAAATTTATCTAAATACTGCACATTCACAAAGTGAGATTTTCAAACCCTTATAACTTCTTATCAAATTAAACCCAGTTTTTTACTGGAACACTCAAAGGTACTTCTCAAAGTATATTTTCCTACTAAATTCCAACTTTCTACCTCCAGCCATGTCCGTGCTTACAGTTGTTTTAAACATGTACACAATATTTTTCTATTCTGTAATTAAGGAGTTCTGCTGTTATTGTATTGTTCTGTTTTGTTTTCCTTTTCTTTCATTGTGAAATGGCAGAAACATTTCTGAACAATCTTTCCAAACAAATTCATCTTTAGATGGAGATTAGTTCTAGAAATATTCCTACCTGACTAGTTAATATATAGTACTAGAATATATGTTTATAATTTTCAATTATCCCATGGAGAGATTGTCAAGAAAGGACTCAAGTTTAACATCCATGAATGTTTGTGTATAAAAGCATTTTTGAATAACTTTCACTTGTTTCCTTTTCATTTGTTTTGTTTTTCTTTTAATAAGAAATATACCAGCTAAAGGAAAAGGTGACCAGTTGGGAAGATATCATGGAACCATCTTCACTCTAATGAAAGAATATGGCCTTCCAAACCCTCATGTATTTCATTCAGGGTTGTTGCCTATCTAAGCACCTTAAGCAAATTATTTACACTATTTCACTTAAAAAGGAAAATACATAAAGTAAATGATCAGATATACCTCAGGAAAGTGTAAGTATAAGGGTTAATGCAGTCATAACCAAAAAGACAGTTCTGCTAGGGGCTAATGATTTCTGAATGATATTTAATGTTATGTGTTTAGTGCGGGACATAGCCAATAATCCTTCATGAGAAATTCCTATTATGGTTACCAGTTCAGTTGAAGTTTACTTCCAGTTTAATGATTTAATCAATTTCTCTGTTGATAATGACCCATCTGTACATTTGTTACAGAACATATCAAGTGTTTAATTGTCCTAATATCCCATTACATTTATTGTTTTGATTCATAACAATGATGGACCCACTCAGCAAATGGCTTAATAGGATTTTTGGCTGTAGTCATTAAGTAAATCATTGACAGCCCTAATCTCTTGCATATTTTGGTTAGATAAAAAATATGACCTTTTTTGGAAAACTACTTTCTAACATCTCTGTGAAAACATCCAGCAAAGGCATTAGGGCCAATGGAGCAGATTACTCATTTATTAGTTTACAAGTTTGGATCAATGAACACACACCAACTGTCACTGCATTGCTCTGACTTTTGATTGATAGCACCTTGATTTGGAGGGAAATTACTACCTGCCATTTCTTTAGAGAAAAAAATCTACTTTTTTCCTAATATTTCAGAATCACTTGAGCTTACATAAAAAACATGTGGCAAAATTCTCAGTTGCACTGAGTTTACACTTGGCACCACTGTGAATAGTGGCAGCTTGGAGAGGGGAGGGAAAAAGAAAACAGATGTAGGGGTGGGAAAGGGACTCTTAAAAAAGGTACAAAGCACGATACATATGTATTTTTATTACTATTTTAACTTGCATTTTTGCAGGGCCACTGTTCTTTAGAGCTCTTTGCATCTATTTTGAGTTTTCTTTTAAAATAACTTTTCTCACCTAAAAATGTGTAAAAGCAAATAGTCAATGATATCACACCAAAGAGTTTAAGACAATCAAGTCCACACTGAAGTGTCATTAATACCAAATTAGTGAACAGACACAAAAAACATACATGCACACATCTACATTTGCACATTCAATTTTGTTAATTGTCTTGTGTGGACAGCTTAATTGGATGTACTGCAAATACAGGTATACATGCATGGGTGTAGGGGTGTGTGTATATATCAGCTGTTACTCATTTGAAAATTTGTCCTAATAGGTCCAGTTCAATTCAGAAGAAAATTCTATTGTCCAGCCATTTTCTTGTTGGACAGCTATATTGAATAATTTAGTTCAGATTATTTTTCTAGCCTTTTCTAACTTTTACCATTACAGTAAATGTATAAAACTGAATATTAAGGCTGAAACTGCATCTTCTCTCTCTCTCTCTCTCTCCATGCCATTTTTAGGTATTACAGAATTTTCCATGTCACAGAACAAGTAGTGCAAAAACCTAGGAACTATAGAAAGAGTTGAAGATAAGTAGTGTGCCTGATTTCTGAATTTCCTGGGTTTTGTGGGTTAAAGTCCTATACTCTTATACTAACAGTTTTCTCTGATCTAATTATGCATTGCTTTTAACTGGAAGTGTCAATTAAAACAATCTCCAGCTTATTATTCAAAAGAGAAATTTACAAGGGATATAGAATCTGAAGAACAATTAGAAAATAGCTGCTGGTTAGCATTTGTTGTAAAAAGTCAAGATTCCTAGTAGATGTTCTTTAGAAAAAGTCAATTAGTAATTTGGAGCAGAACAAAACTCATCACCGTTGCTGTTCTCACCAGCATCAGGGGAGTTCTCATTTGATTAGGAAACTTGCAGCAGGGGTTTCCTTTGTATGTTTCATAATGAAGATTGCATTGTACAGACATTCTTTAAACATTGGCATCCTTAGAACACAGGTGGGGAGCATTGTGTCCATCATAGTTATGTTAAATGACATGGACCAGGCACATTGACTGACTTGTCGAATTAGTAGGTGAGGAAGGAGGATATTCCCTGACAGAGCTGCTGTTATGTCTAGAGGACAAAGGAACATCCAAACATATGCCATGAAATGACTACAGTAATTAGGAGTAGGTGAACACTAGCATAATGATATTGAACACAGAGGACACTGTAAGCTGTGGTATTGATTCTATCTGAAAGTGCCCAAAGATTATTTGTTAATGTCTGGACTGGGTGTCCAGTACTCAAGTCAAATACCAGAAAAACACAGCAAACTCAAAATCAAATATCTCTAAAGATACTGAAATTCCAAGGTTCTGAGCACTCCAGAGATGCAGAGTGGTTCTGACTCCCATAAAAGTAAGTGGTATTTGAGGGCACTCAGCTTCTTGCCAGATCAAATGTAAAAGGAGAAAAACTCTTTGATTATACAGTATTTGGTGAGCAGCAGAGTGAATCACTTCAATGGGATATGAGCATAAGAATGGGAATACTGGGTCAGACCAGTGTTCCATCTAACCCAGTATCCTGGTTCTGACAGTGGTCAGAATCAGATGATTTTGCTGACTGGTAGGGGTGGGGCTGAGGGGTTTGGAGTGTGGGAGGGGGCTCAGGGTTGGGGCATAGAGTTGGTTGCGGGGGGTGAGGGCTCTGGGGTGGGACCATGGATGATGGGTTCAGGGCTGAGGCAGACAGTTGGGGTGCAGAGGAGTGAGGGCTCTGGCTGAGGATGTGGGCTCTGGTGTGGGGCTGGGGTTTGAGAGGTTGGGGTACAGGCTACCCTGGGGCTATGGTGGGGAGAGAGGACTCCCCCCAGCTCTCTCTCCCTGCAGGAGCACCTGGGCTGTGGGGGGAGAGGCACCACTTCCTGAGCCGTGGGTAGATGTGGGCCGGGCTGGGTTGGGTCCGGGGCACTTCTCCCCTGGCTATGGCAGGTCCGGGGCTGGGTTGGGGCCAACAGGGAGAAGCACCTCTCCCCACTGCAGGCTGAGCACCTGCATGGCACTTAATAGACTGCTGCGCGGCCGTGCAGTTTAGGGGGAAATTATGTTTCAACCAATTTGCTGAAGTTAGGCTTACTGGCCTGTAGTTACCAGGATCACCTGTGGAGCCCTTTTAAATTATCAGTGTCATAGTAGTTATCCACCAATCTTCTGGGACAGAGCCAGATTCAAGTGACAGGTTACATACCAGTTAATAGTTCTGCAATTTCATAACTGAGTTTCTTCACAATTTGTGGATGAATCCCATCTAGTCTTGATGAGTTATTACTGTTTAAATTATCAGTTTGTTCCAAAACCTCTTCTATTGACCCCTCAAATAGTCTGGGACAGTTCCTCAGCTTGGCACTCAAAATCTCCCTCACATACTCTACAGTGAAGACCGATGCACAGAATTAATGTAGCTTCTTCACAATTGCTTTTCTTTCTTGAGTGCTCCTTTAGCACCTCGATTGTCTATTGGCTCCACTGTGTGGCTGTTAGTTTTTGTGTCCTTAGATAGTTGATCTTCAAATTCTTTCTTGGCCTGCCTTATTATACTTTTACACTTGACTTGCCAGAATTAATGCTCCTTTCTATTTTCCTCACTAGGATTTGACTTCCAGTTTTTAAAGGATGCCTTTTTTGCCTCTTACCACCTCTTTTACTCTGCTATTTAGCCATGGTGGCATTTTTTGGTCCTTTTACAATTTTTTTTTATTTGAGGTATACATTTTGCTTGAGTCTCTGTTATGGTGTTTTTTAAATAGTCTCCTTGAAGCTTGAAGGCATTTTACCCTTGTGACTATTTCTTTCAATTTCTGTTTAATGAGCTTCTTCATTTTTGGTAGTTTCTCTTCTTAAAGTTAAATGCTACTGTGGTGGGTTTCTTTGGTATTTTTCTCCCTACAAGGAAGCTAAATTCATAGATTCATAGATTCGAGGACTGGAAGGGACCTCGAGAGGTCATCGAGTCCAGTCCCCTGCCCACATGGAATACATTATGGTTGCTATTACCGAGTGGTTCAGCTATATTCATCTCCTGGACCAGATGCAGTGTGCCACTTAGGACTAACTCAAGAATTGCCTCTCCACTTGTGCAGTCCAGGACAAGCTGTTCCAAGAAGTCATTTATGGTGTCTAGACATTTTATCTCTGGGTCCCTTCCCGAGCTGACATATACCTCGTCAATACGAGGATGGTTAAAATCATCCATTATTATTGCATTTTCTGCCTTTGTAACATCGCTAACTTCTCAGAGCATTTCACAATCAATGTCACCATCCTGGTCAGGTGGTCAGTAGTATATTCTTACTGCTATACTCTTATTGCTCAGCATGGAGTTTCTATCAGTAGAGATTCTATGGGATAGTTTGATTCATTTAAGATTTTACTTATATGACTATGCTTTCTTTCACATGGAGTGCCACCCTCCTAACCAATGCTACCTACTCCAATATTCCTATGTATTTTATATTTTGGTATTATCATGTCCCATTGATTATCCTCATTCCACCAAGATTCCACAATGCCTATTACATTAATAGCCTCATTTAATGCTAGCCAGTCTAATTCACCCATCTTAGTATTTAGACTTCTAGCATTTGTATATAAGCATTTGGACATTTTGTCAATATTCAGTTGGTTGCCCTTACGTAATGTATTTAAATGCTTCTCTTACGTTTGACTGTTCCTCACTAACTCCTACCTGTACTTTACCAACTTCTTACCTATACTCTTTACTAGGATATAGAATTTCCCCTTTAATAAATTCATCCCTAAGAGATATGTCTCCACTCAAACATTGTGCTCCTCTGCACTTCAGATGACAGATGTCCTATTTGGGTTTCTATAATGAATACAAAGGAGAATGAAACCCATCACTCAATTAATATACTGAAACCCAGAATCTTATTTATTAACATATAATATTTTTAAAAAAATGCAAACCTTTTCCCTCATGCTTGAGAAAGGTTCTGTAATACTGTTGATGACAGTATAATAATTGTGAACAGCTAATAAAGAACTTAGCATGTCATATTGATGCTGTTACACTTTTAACTCAATATGTCACACAAATGGTAAGAAATAATTAAATATTTCATGTGTATTGATGTGTCCAAACTATTTGTTGTTACAATTGGTTATTCTACCTTAACCTGAAGCAAAACTTTCCTTAACAAACAAGGTCTTGTGATGAGTTAAGGCATAAGGAAAGTCATATATATTTCTGCAATTACTATATGCACTCAGAAGAAGATATTTTTCTCTCTACTTGTATTCAAAATCAGTACAAGTACTTCTGAAACCCTAGCCATCACTAAAAATGGGAGGCTATAATCTTTATTCAAAAAATGGGAATTCATGGTCATTGATTTCCCAAAATAAGACCTTGAAGTCTAAACTAAACATGAAGTCTTTTCATGATCTCCTGCTGTAGCCTCATGGAAGTGTTGAGCATGAGAGGCAAGAAGATCAAATGAAGCTGGTGGGTACATGTTCAGACCTTCACAGAAGAAAAGCAACTGCCCAGTACCTCAGAAGATTAGGTGTTTTAGGAAGTGGCCTATCACCATCTTTCCTGGCTTCCTCCAGTGTCCTACATTCCTTCCAATCAGCCCTTAAATATGGATAAAGTTGGTAGAAAGCATTGTTTGTGCTCATAAAGAGCTTTTTGGCACTATGGACAGAAGTCAGATTTCCTTGCTAATGCTTTGCAACTTAACAATGACCTTCAATAGTGTTGATCATGAGGTACTTGCAATTTATGTATTGGACCTATCATGGACGAAAAGAATCATTTTAAGCTAGTTTTCTCTTTCAGAGATCCCAGGGGATTGTGATGAATATTGTTCTTTTTCCCTGAGCTACATAGTGTTGCACTGAGCTTTAGTCAATCTTGTTGCCTTCTCAGTTCAACATATACATGAGGCTTCAAGGGAAGATCATGAGAGGATTTGGGCTGCAGTTAAATTATAGCTTCATTGTGATACAGAAAATAAAATTTCTTGATCATAAATTCTGCTTTTATGAGTCTGACAGTTTTTAATACGAGTAATTCCGAAAAATAGTCTATGAATACATTTTTAATATTGAGGTTGTGTATTCTACTTTGCATATACAAAAAGCATCAGTTCTGATATTTTAAAAAGTATAGAATTGGGGGGGGAATTAATGTTTTTTTAAATTGTGCTCTCAAAACATAAATGCAGATCAGGTGCAAGTTGCTGTCTGAATGAAAAATACAATTACATGGAAAAAATAGTGTTTTTGCATATGGCACTACCCATTTGTGCCTATGTGTTTATTTATCAGGATACAAGTAAGGTATAAACGCCCACCCACTTCCCCTGGAATTTTCAATAGGAGCCTCCCTGGGCTGGTTTTCTCTCTCTCAGGGCCAGTGCGGGGCAGGCACCCCATCACAGGGACTAAGTAACAGATTTGAATCCTGTTAATTTTTTAGTACCGGTAATTAAAAACTGGATATTTCAGGGAAATGAGCAGATAGTTTTAGTTCAGTTCCAAATGTATAGTGTAAACCTCACAAAACTTAGTATCAGAAGTATCATCCTCGGTGGCTACAGAGATTCAAAGAATTACATGGACACAGAGACTGAAATTCCTTCCAGTCTTAAGGGAACTCTTTGAAACGTAGCACAATGCTTTGAACCTCTTTGTCCAGCCCTAGGATCACTAATGACAATATCACTAAGAGATGGGACCTCAGCTGGTTCAGATATACATGTGTTAATTAAATTACTTAACTTCTCTAGGAACCTCTACTATGGGAAGTTATCTACTGCAGGGCATGAGTTGGGTTTGGTTGGGATTTTTTTTTTTTGGCTCATCTGGAATGTAGATACTAGTTAACATATGCATTTTATGATTTCCAATTAATATTATACAATTCATCTTCATTTCAAATTATCAGAGTTTTGTGCTGATTATTTTTGCATGCCCTTTGCTGAAGCAAATGGAACAAATCAGGCATTATTAGGCAAATGAAATAATAGTTTACTACTACATGGTTTTCAGTCTCGCACTAGGGATCGCAAGCCTGTATGGAATCTTTATAACAGAAATCTTCATAAAATAATTTACTGGAAAGTAGTTTATTTATTGCTATATAGTATAATGCTTTGAAAGTGTTTTGCTGTAGCAGAGCTGTTTGTTGTTTGACAGAGTTGACTGCATGCAGATTAAGTGTAACCATGTAATGTAATTTGTATGCACACAATATGTTAATATACTTTAGAAATGAATAAATGTGGATCTCAGGAAAGCAAGCTTGCCATATTTTTTTCATCTTCCTCTTAAATTCAAGCTGCTTGAGAGTATCCATATTGTATGTTTCTTAGGTTTCATATAAGATTGCTTTGGAATAAAATTAAAAGTCAAATGAAAAATAAGGATGGGAGAGACTGCATTTTCAGTTTGCATTCATTGCTCTTTATTGACCAGCTCCTGCCCTTTTCATATATAAGATCTATGGCTTTCCCTCATTTTTGCTGTAAGAAGTAGGAGACTCTGGCAACAAGTGGAGCTTTTATTTTAAAGCACTAGCTTTAATCTACAAAAGCAAACACACACATGGGAAATTACTCTGGAACATGGTCAGGTGGTCTTATTTTATGCTGTGGAGGTGTGACGTCATAGTTATAGGATTAGTCTTTAAAACTCAGAGCCTGAGCTTGACAGGAGCAATCTGAAGAAATATTTGCTTCTTGAAACAGGAATAGGCTCTTCAGCAGTTGAAACATAGAAACCCTATGTAGACCCTAGAGCCAAATCCATACAAATAAATACTGAGTCCTAATCAAATTTTTAGAATGTAATTTGGAAAAAAAAAAGTCTCATCAGTCTCATAGCATCTTCACCAAATGTATTATTCCTAAAATATTTTCTGTTTCTTTCTTGAAATTAAGTGCAAGATTTTTCTGGCACAGCTCTTGCTTCCATAGAGCCCATAATAAATTACTACTTGAGGAATAATGCAGTAAACAACTGCCTGGGGCTACAGTAATTTAAAATATCATGCAAGGCAAAATGTAAAAACAGGCAATTTAAAAAGAATTACAAAATTAGTTTTTAATAATTTAGGACCTTTATAGTATGCTACACAGAAACTGGAACATTGATCGCTAGTTTGTTGTATTAATGAACAATCAGCGACTACAGTTTTGGATGGTTTTAAAAAGTTTTCCTGTTTCTCGCATTAAAGAGCCTTTAAAATGTAGTGGAAATGCTTATTGAGAAAGGTTTCATTTAACTGATCACTTCACAAAATTTATGGCAGCAGATCCACGTGTCCAATTTCAACTGATTAAAGAAGTTTTATGAAGGGAGAACCAAAGGAACAAGGAACCATCGGATCTCAGGCCATAAATATTGTCAGGACTGACAAGCCTTTCAGATGTGTTTATTTAAAAAATGACCACTTTTCTTACCAATTGCTGTAGTCTATCCAAAGCTCTATTGCTCTCACTTGACATACTTTCACATGTATAATTTTGTGTTGTGCTCCTGTTCTGCCTAAAATCCTTGCTTCCCCTCTTTTAGTGCACAATTTTTTTTTTCTACTGCTGAGTAGCAAAGATTAATTCATTATGTGACAGGAAAGTTTTCTTAAACTATCTCCAGCTGTACAGCAAAAGACAGAAAGGGAAGAAAGCCTGAGAGATAGCATAACTATTTCAAATTTAGAGTCTTTCAAGTGATTTACAATAAGGCTTTATCTCCCACTTGTCTGAAACCAATCACACAAAGAAAAACATACCACGAAGCTGTTCAGATGCGGCTAATGATGTTCTTTTGCTCTTTGTATGAACAACATATCATGTTGCATGGTATTTTTTTTTTCCGTGAAATGTCTGGGTTGTAAATAATCCATGAATAGAAAGTATTCAGGGGTAATTCAACTAGCAAACTGGGTAATTCTATTCTCAAATATTAATTATTTCAGATGTTTCTAACATTCCTTGTTATGTTTCTGTTGCATCTTACTTCAGTTTGTGTTTTATGTCATTTTCACATCTTGTTACTGTGTATTGATATGTGATTTGAAGCTAAGTACCATAAAATAGCAGTAAAGTAAAGGGCATCATCCTAAACAAGTAGGATGTTAAAGATCACATTAACTTCCTGATCAGGTCCATCATCTGAGCAAACAACAAATACAATTGAGTTCCCTAACTGCTCTGTTTACCTTTTGTACACCACTAAGCAAGCAATTAGGATATGTTTTTTTAGAAACCATACAATGGCCTCTTGTTGTTCAGTTAAGTATGGCATTAGATTTATATGTGTATATATATCTCCTCAATATATGTTCCATTCTATATGCATCCGAAGAAGTGGGCTGTAGTCCACGAAAGCTTATGCTCTAATAAATTTGTTAGTCTCTAAGGTGCCACAAGTACTCCTGTATTTCTTTTAATGTAATTCACAAGACTAAGGCTATGTTTGTGCTAGAGAACTTACAGCGGCACAGCTGTACCGATGCTTTATGATCTCTCGTGTAGCCGCTATATGCCAATGGGAGAGATCTCTCCCATCAACATAATTAAACCACTCCCAACAAGCAGTGGCAGCTATGTCAGCAGGAGAAGCTTTCCCACCAACATAGTGCTCTGCACACTACCACTTATGCCGGTGAAACTTATGTCGCTCGGCGGGGGGGGGGGGGGGGGGGAAGAAGGGCGTGTTTGTTTTTCCACATCCCTGAGCGACATACATTTTGCTGACCTAAGTGGTAGTGTAGACATGGCCTTAGAAATTCTAACCCAACGACTTTGTGTCTCAGTGTGTTTTGGCAAGTATGAGTCTGCAAGCAGATCTGAGACCCATGATGCCAGCCAAGAAAGCTAAGGGGCAAGGTAGGTGAAGTAATATCTTTTATTGAACCAATTTCTGATGGTGAGATAAAGCTTTCAAGCTTACACAGAGCTCTTCTTCAGGTCTGGGAAACATATTCTAAAAACAAGTGCTAAATACAAGGTGGAACAGATTGTTTAGCATAAGTAGTCAATACATATTTCACGGGACAAAAGACAAAAAACACCATATCGCCCAAGGGTGAACACTTTTTTCACAAAGTGATCACTCTATGTTTGACATATCAGTCCTCGTCCTCAAAGGAAACTGCACAACACTTTGAAAAGACGAGCCTGGGAGCTAAAATTTGTAACTTTGGCACTAAACAGCATGGACTGAAGAGAGACACTGGATTTATGGATATTACAACAATCTATAACCGACTAACAAACCTGCTCCCCCACCTCCTTTCCACCCTGTGACTAGAGGTGGTAATGGGCCACTTTACCTTGAGTGTTCTCTTAGAATGTGTGTTAATTACTTATGCTAAACAATATGTTCCACCTTGTATTTAGCTTATTACACAGAGCTCTTCTTTAGATCTGGGAAATGTACTCAGAGTGTAAACTGGAAAGCTTGTCTATCTCACCATCAGAAGTTGGTCCAATAAAAGATATTACCTCAACCACCTTGTCCCTCTAATATCTTGGGTCTGACATGGCTACAATAATGCTGCATGCAAGAAAGCTAAGGATCAGACTGTTTCATCACACATGAGTGAACAAAGTAGAGAGGATGCAAGAAATGTTCCCCTTGTTTCTGCTTCTCTGCATGGTCTGGCGACAATCTGAGGCCTACACTATCACTTATGTGAGAAAAACTTAAGTCACTGAAAAAACACCCCCTGGAGCGACATCGTTTCGCCGGCATAATTGGTTGCTTGCACAGCGATATGTTGGCAGGAGAGCTTCTCCCATCAACATAGCTACTGCCACTCATTGGAGGTGACTTAATTATGTTGACAGGAGAGCTTTCTCCCATCAGCATAGAGCAGCTACACAAGAGATCTTACAGTGGCGCAGCCTTGCCTTAGGATCCATACATGATTGGGGGGGGGGGGGGGGTTGTGGCTGATCTCAGGATCATACATTTTAAGAATCTGCCTGATGACATGCCAACACTGTGGAGCATTTTGAAATATCAATATTTCATCCCACTCTTGCCACCTCTTAATCAGTAAGAGTTTGCATGGTTTGGGGCATACAAAATAAAGGCAGAAGAGTTATAATACATGAAATGCATGTATTTAACATTTGCAATACGAATAAATAACACATATTTGAAAAATGTGGGTATCTGAGGAGGGAGTTGTGTACAATGTAGAATAAATCATGTCAATCCAACTCAAAAGCTTTCTTTAATAGGGTAACAAGCCTTGTGGATGGGGGGAAGTGGTAGATGTGGTATATCTTGACTTTAGAAAGGATTTTGATACTGTCTTGCATGACCTTCTCATAAACAAACTAGGGAAATACAACCTAGATGGAGCTACTATAAGGTGGGTGAATAACTGGTTGGAAGACTGTTCCCAGAGAGCAGTTATCATTGGTTACAGTCAAGCTGGTATCAAGTGGGGTCCCACAGGGATCACTTCTGGGTCCAGTTCTGTTCAATATCTTCATCAAGGATTTAGATAATGGCATAGAGAATACACTTATAATGTTTATGGATGATACCAAGCGGGAAGGGTTGCAAGTTCTTTGAGGGATAGGATTAAAATTTAAAATGATCTGGAGAAACTGGAGAAATGGTTTGAAGTAAATAGGATGAAATTCAATAAGGACAAATGCAAAGTATAGCACTTAGAAAGGAACAATCAGTTGCACACAGACAAAATGGGAAATGACTGCCTAGGAAGGAGTACTGCAGAAAGGGATCTGGGAGTCATAATGGATGACAAGCTAAATATGAGTCAACAGTGTAGCACTATTGTAAAAAAAGCAAACATTCTGGGATGTATTAGCAGGAGTGTTGTAAGCAAGACACGAGAAGTAATTCTTCTGCTCTACTTCACCTTGATTAGGCCTCAAGTGAAATATTGTGTCCAGTTCTGGACACCACATTTCAGGAATAATGTGGACAAATGAGAGAGAATCCAGAGAAGAGTAACAAAAATTATTAGAAAACATGACCTATGAGGGAAGATTGAAACAATTGGGTTTGTTTAGTCTGGAGAAGAGAAGACTGAGAGGGGACATGATAAGTTTTCAATTACATAAAAGATTGTTACAAGGATGCAGGAGAAAAATTGTTCTCTTTAACCTCTGAGGATAAGACAAAAAGTAATGGGCTTAAATTGCAGCAAGGGCTGTTTAGATTGGACATTAGGAAAAAAACTTCCTAACTGTCAGGGTGGCTAAGCACTGGAATACATTGCCTAGGGAGGTTGTGGAATCTCCATCATTGGAGATTTTAAAAAGCAGGCTAGATAAACACCTGTCAGGGATTGTCTAGATAATACTTAGTCCTGCCATGAGTGCAGGGGACTGGACTAGATCACCTCTTGAAGTCCCTTCCAGTCCTATGATTCTATGGTCTATCTGGATCTCGGCTATGAAGGAGTTAAGGGAGCTATGTGCACAAGTATTACTTTGCCACAGTCGGTGGACAGAGAATGTGTGGACTCTTGGCTTCACCAGCATGGGGGATGGAAATTATAATTTACTGGTGGTATAGGCCAGAGATGAATTACTATTGCCTGAGACCCATAGGGGAGCATAGAGGGAATTGTGGCTCTATGGACCATTGTCCCATCCCTGGGATGTTCCTGGGGTGATGAAACAACTATGGGCTTTTGGTGTGTGACAATACCTAGTCCTAAATGTGCATAATCTGAAGATGAAAAGTGCTAGAGATAAGGAGAAGGATGCAAATGAACATTTTGAAGGTTTTAAAATTATTCATTATGATTTTATCTGCTTTTATGTGTTGGAACACTTTGTTCTCTTTGTCAAGATGATTTTATAAGATTCCTAAGGCTCTATTTTTTGCTATAAAAATAATAACATTATGATGCTACTTTGGGGTATAGCACTGGTAAAATAGTTGTTGGGTCTTAGCTAAATTCTTGAAATGCAGCAGGAGGAAGGGAGGAGATTTTTTGGATGGGGAAATAACAGATTAAGTGCGTGGTAAGTGAATTTCCAGGTGTGTGCTAGTCATGTTTCAAAGCAAAGGAACTACATGTTTCAAATGCTGGGATGTTGCATATTTCAAATATATTCAGAAAACAAAAAATAGAAAGCCTAAAGGTTAATATACACTTTTGCCTTTGTCTCTTCAAAGGCAACACATACTACAACAGTCAATGTCAGACACTGTAAGTACTTCCCTAAAACAAAGGCCTGTATGGTAAACAAAGCAATCATTGATGGGTTAGAGTAGATCTGTGCCCAGATGTTCAAAGTGAGTTTCCAGAAACTGAGCTCTGGAACTTCCTCTCCAACAGCTGAGTCCCAGCACTTCTCTTATGTTAAAAAAGGAGTTCAGTGTTTCATCTGAGCAGGCAAAGTAGCAAAACTGAAATAGCAAATAGAAGGAATGAAAGAAAGGGCAGGCCATTTCAAGGGCTGAGCAGAATATTCGTTGTACTGAGCTCACTCTGACTTTTTCTGAGCTCCCTTTTCCTCTTTTACTCCCAAACTCAAACCTGCGGGCAGATTCTCAGCTGGTGTAAATTGTCATAGCTGTGCTGACTTCAAAGGAGCTATGATAATTTATGCAAATTTAGGGTCTGGCCCATGCAGCATTATGGGAAATACCTAATTTTTATTTCATCCTTTGAGTATTGTTTGGGGCACTTTTGTTATGAACTTGAAGGACACAATACTTCAATTCTGCTCAATGCCTTGTTTTGAAAGTACACTGTTAGATATGAGAGTGACAATGAGTTCTGAGTGTAGAAACTGTGAAATAGAAATAATTAAAATGTGCATTTCTAACCCTAGCTGATGGCCACCTTCTTCACAGTTGCATCATGTGCAAAAACAATGGTCCAGATTGTCTCTAGCCCACTCCCAAATTGTGAAGTGCTCCCCCTGAATATGTGTGAAGGACTATCTTGGGGGAGAATACCCTGGCAAACCTCTGATTTGCTCTCCATAGTTTCTGCTTTCAGTTTTAAAACAAAGTCCTTAGCTGTTACTGTTGTGAAAAAACCCTTCAAAATTTGAAACAGAAACATCTGCCTGAGTTTGAAGAGAGCCTGAAAGAATATCTGAGGTGCAGACTGATGGATACTTTATATGTCAACGTTGTTAAGTATATCACTGTTTAAAAAACCATAAGAAAAGTGAGGAAGTAGCCTATTATGAAGATCAACACTACCTTTCCCCAAAGTGTGGGTTATGCCAATTTGGTGGGCACAAGATCTAGCTGGGGCGGGTGTGCAGAAGATATATACATTAAGATTCATACTCCTGTATTTTCCTGGAGGAGATCAGCTTTAAAAAGTTTAGGAAACACTACTCTAGACCTTATTTGGTAGGAGTGAATTTGGCTTACATGACAGGTTTTGGGAGAAGGGTGATATTGGAGATTTAGTTACTTAGAGACTGTAAACTATTTTTCATTCTCTGTTTCATATTTGCATGAAGTATGTTCTGATTCCACAGTCAACGTCCTGTCCTTATGCCAAGAAGCACCTGTTGCCCCCTTGAAAATGTTTCACTAGAACAATTCTGTCCAATTTTTTTTCTGATTCTTTTCTTTCTTCACTTTTATTAGTAAGGACATTTGTGTGAAAAAAGGATCTTTATGTCACAAAAGCTTATCTGTTTCTGCTGCCTATTTACCAATTTATTACTTGTAGTTACAATCATCTCTACATAAACCAACAGTGATCTCACCTAGGACATGACCCAAAGTACACTAAAGTAAATTGCAATGTTTCAATTGCTTTTTATCAGATTCAAAGAGGATTATGACATTACATGGAAATCAGATGAAATATTCAGGAACAAAGATTCTATTTTCATATTTCTCACCTAGGAATAAAAGTGGGAAGGGAAGGGAATTTTTTTAAATTATAGATATTCTCTTTATCTGTAAATATGCTTTATTATTGAACATGTGAATAGAGTGTTAAAAGGAAGCTTCCCATGAGGTATCAGAAATCAAGGCCCTGGACCATTTAGTACTAAAGTGGGTCATTGAAGACAGGTCAGATCAGAGGGCACTATGCTCCCATTGTTCTGCAGCTCTCTATTTTCAGAGTTTTCTCCTCTGTCAGCTCCGCTTCTGCTCCCCAGTTCCACCCCTGACTGCTTGACTTCTCCATATTGCTCTCCTTATAGGTTGGTGAAAGTAAAGCTATTGTTCACAGACCTCTTGCCCATTTGGCTCCCCTTACTGCTGTAGCTACCTTGCCTAGCTGCCTCCCCTTTTCTGTTGAACTCTCCTGCTTCACCTCACACTGCTCTGGTTCACCCTTTACAGACTTCTGGTAAACCCTTCCCTACAATAATTGTCATCCCCCACCTGAACTGTCCTTCAGCACTGTTTCCCCTCCCTCCCCCGCACCCCCGCCATGTATAAGGCCTGGTCTACACTACGAGTTTAGGTCGACTTTAGCAGGGTTAAATCGAATTAAGCCTGGACACGTCCACATGACGAAGCCCTTTCTTTCGACTTAAGGGGCCCTTTAAACCGGTTTCTTTACTCCACCTCCGACGAGGGGATTAGCGATAAAATCGGCCTTAGCAGGTCGGAATTGGGGTAGTGTGGATGGAATTCGACATTATTGGCCTCCGGGAGCTAACCCACAGTGCTTCTTTGTGACCGCTCTGGACAGCACTCTCAACTCAGATGCACTGACCAGGTAGACAGGAAAAGCCCTGCGAACTTTTGAATTTCATTTCCTGTTTGCCCAGCGTGGAGAGCACAGGTGACCATGCAGAGCTCATCAGCACAGGTAACCGTGATGGAGTCCCAGGATTGCAAAAGAGCTCCAGCATGGACCGAACGGGAGGTACGGGATCTGCTCGCCATGTGGGGAGATGAATCAGTGCTAGCTGAACTCCGTAGCAGTAAAAGAAATGGCAAAATATTAGAAAAGGTCTCCAAGGCCATGAAGGACAGAGGCCAGTGCCGCGTGAAAATTAAGGAGCTAAGGCAAGCCTACTACAGAGCCAGAGAGGCAAACGGAAAGTCTGGGGCAGAGCCGCAAACATGCCGCTTCTACACGGAGCTGCATACCATTCTAGGGGGTGCAGCCACCACTACCCCAACCGTGTGCTTTGACTCCGTCAATGGAGAAACACGCAACAGGGAAGCGGGTTCGGGGTACGTGGAAGATGATGATGATGATGATGATGAAGACCATGAAGATAGCTCACAGCAAGGAAGCGGAGAAACCAGTTTCCACAACAGCCAGGATATGTTTATCACCCTGGACCTGGAACCAGTAACCCCCAAACTCACCCAAGGTGTGCTCCCAGACTCTGAGGGCACACCGGGGACCTCTGGTGAGTGTACCTTTGTAAATATTACACATGGTTTAAAAGCAAGAGTGTTTAATGATTAATGATTAATTTGCCCTGGCAATCGCGGCCAGTACAGCTACTGGAAAAATCTGTTAACGTGTATGGGGATGGAGCGGAAATCCTCCAGGAACATCTCCAGAAAGCTCTCCTTCATGTACTCCCAAAGCCTTTGCAAAAGGTTTCTGGGGAGGGCTGCCTTATCCCGTCTGCCATGGTAGGATACTTTACCAGGCCAGGCCAGTAGCACATAGTCTGGAATCATTGCATAACAAAGCATGGCAGCGTATAGTCCTGGTGTTTGCTGGCATGCAGACAACATCCATTCCTTATCTCTCTTTGTTATCCTCAGGAGAGTGATATCATTCATGGTCACCTGGTTGAAATGGGGTGATTTTATTAAGGGGACATTAAGAGGTGCCCGTTCCTGCTCAGCTGACCAGAAATGTTCCCCGCTGTTAGCCACGTTGTGGGGGAGAAGGGTGAAGTGATCATCCCAGAGAATTGGGTGGGGGGGGAGTGGGATTAGTTGGGTTTGTGCTGCATGTTAACCCGGGAACTGCAGCCCCTCCTTTTACATTGCAAACCCATTTTAAATGACCAACCCAAAGAGTGCTTGGTATGGGAAATGAGGGCGCTACTGTTTGAAACCATTCCCACATGTTAAGTAGGTGAAAAAAGCCAAAAGACTGGCTTACCATGTCTGCCTGCAAACCGAAATCTGTTGCCTGGCACTGCGTGAGTGATCTCTTACAGCAAACCAGCTGGACCTCAATATAAGAGGAAAAATGCAACCTTGTAACGAAAGCACATGTGCTGTGTCATGTGAACAGCAAAATTTAACGTGAAAGAGTGTACCCATTGTTCTCTTTTTTAACCACCTCTCCCTTCTCCTCCACCAGCTGCAAATGTTTCTCCTTCACAGAGGCTAGTGAAGATTAGAAGGAGAAAACGGCGGACTCGGGATGACATGTTCACGGCGCTCCAGATGTCCTCCCACACTGAAAGAGCACAGCAGAATGTGTGGAGGCAGTCAATGTCAGACTACAGAAAAGCATAGTATGAACGGGATGAACAGAGCAAGTGGCGGACTGAAGATGATAGGTGGCGTCAGCTTGCAGACAGAAGACAAGAGTCGATGCTCCGGCTGCTGGAGCATCAAACTGATATGCTCCAGCATATGGTTGAGCTGCAGGAAAGGCAGCAGGAGCAGAAACCACCACTACAGCCCCTGAGTAACCAACAGCCCTCCTTCCCAAGTTCCATAGCCTCCTCACCCAGATGCCCAAGAACACGGTGGGGGGGCCTCCGGCCACCCAGTCACTCCACCCCAGATGATTGTCCAAGCATCAGAAGGCTGGCCTTCAATAAGAGTTAAAGTTTTAAACTGCAGTGTGTCCTTTTCCTTCTCTCCTCCTCCACCTATCCTGGGCTACCTTGGCAATTATCCCCCTAGTTGTGTGATGAATTAATAAAGAATGCATGAATGTGAAGTAACAATGACTTTACTGCCTCTGCAAGTGGTGCTCGAAGCGGGAGGCGAGGGTGGGGTTTTTGGTTTACAGGGAAGTAGAGTGAACCGGGTGGGGCGGAGGGTTCAACAAGGAGAAACAAACAGAAGTTTCACACCGTAGCCTAGCCAGTCACAAAACTCATTTTCAAAGCTTCTCTGATGTGCACCACGCCCTGCTGTGCTCTTCTAACAGCCCTGATGTCTGGCTGCGCGTAATCAGTGGCCAGGCGATGTGCCTCAACCTCCCACCCCACCATAAATGTCTCCCCCTTACTCTCACAGATATTGTGGAGCGCACAGCAAGCAGCAATAACAATGGGGATATTCTTTTCACTGAGGTCTGAGCGAGTCAGTAAGCTGCGCCAGCGTGCTTTTAAACGTCCAAATGCACATTCCGCCACCATTCAGCACTTGCTCAGCCTGTAGTTGAACAGGTCCTGACTACTGTCCAGGCTGCCTGTGTACGGCTTCATGAGCCATGGCATTAAGGGGTAGGCTGGGTCCCCAAGGATAACTATAGGCGTTTCAACATCCCCAACGGTTATTTTCTGGTCCGGGAAGCAAGTCTCTTCCTCCAGCTTTCGAAACAGACCAGAGTGCCTGAAGACGCGAGCATCATGTACCTTTCCCGGCCATCCCACGTTGATGTTGGTGAAACGTCCCTTGTGATCCACCAGGGCTTGCAGCAGCATTGAAAAGTACCCCTTGCGGTTTATGTATTCGGTGGCTTGGTGCTCCGGTGCCAAGATAGGGATATGGGTTCCGTCTATTGCCCCACCACAGTTTGGGAATCCCATTGCAGCAAAGCCATCACTATGGCCTGCACGTTTCCCAGAGTCACTAGCCTTGATATCACCAGGTCTTTCATTGCCCTGGCAACTTGGATCACAGCAGCCCCCACAGTAGATTTGCCCACTCCAAATTGATTCCCGACTTTCCGGTAGCTGTCTGGCGTTGCAAGCTTCCACAGGGCTATCACCACTCGCTTCTCAACTGTGAGGACTGGTTTCATCCTGGTATTCTGGCGCTTCAGGGCAGGGGAAAGCAAGTCAAAGTTCCATGAAAGTGCCCTTACGCATGCAAAAGTTTCGCAGCCACTGGGAATCATCCCACACCTGCAGCACGATGTGGTCCCACCAGTCTCTGCTTGTTTCCCGGGCCCAGAATCGATGTTCCATGGCATGAACCTGCCCCAGTAACACCATGATTTGCATATTGCTGGGGCCTGTACTTTGTGAGAGGTCTATGTCCATATCAATTTCCTCATCACTCTCGTCGCCGCGCTGCAATCGCCTCCTCGGCTGGTCCTGGTTTTGCTTTGGCATGTCCTGGCTCTGCATATACTCAGGACAATGTGCGTGGTGTTCATAGTGCTCAAAATTGCCGCGGTGATCTGAGCGGGCTCCATGATCCCAGTGCTAAGGCGTCTGGTCTGAAAAAAGGCACAAAACTAGTATCTGATGGACGGAGGGAGGGAGGAAGGGAGAGAAGGGCGAGTGACGACATGGTGTACAGGTACAGGGAATTAAAATCAACAAAGGTGGCTGTGCATCAGGGAGAAACACAAACAACTGTCACACAGAATGCCCCCCCCCCCAAAGATTGAACCAAAACCCTGGGTTTAGCAGGCCGTTGATTTCACGGATGGAGGGGGAAGCAAATGAATACAGAACAAATCTATTTTTTACATCTTAAGCTGGCAGATGACGGTGCAGCATGACTGATAGCCCTCGGCATCTTCTGGGTGCTTGGCAGAAAATACTGGGCGCTTGGCAGAAAATAGCATACTAGGACTGATAGCCATCATCGTCGAGACTGTTCGATAGGACTAAGCATGTCTGCCCAGGTGCCCATGATTGACAGCAACTGCAGTCGACGACGACGGATATCAATCGTAATATACCATCTTTTACCAAAAGGCAAGGGGCTGCTGTTGTGTGAAATGCAGCCCCACGTCTGCCAGCCCCACGTCTGCCAGCCCCCAGATCGCCGATGAAGGCTACCAGTCATACTGCACTGTCTACTGCCAAAAGGCAAGGGGCTGCTGCTGTGTAGCAATGCAGTACCACGTCTGCCGGCACCCAGAGGGCATATGGTGACGGTGAGCTGAGCTGAGCTGAGCTTAGCGGGCTCCATGCTTGGCGTGGTATGTTGTCTGCACAGGTAACCCAGGTAAAAAGGCGTGAATCGATTGTCTGCCGTGGCTCTGACGGAGGGGGAGGTGCCTGATGACATGTACCCAGAACCCCCCGCGACACTGTTTTGCATCATTCAGGCATTGGGATCTCAACCCAGAATTCCAATGGGTGGGTGAGACTGCGGGAACTGTGGAATAGCTACCCATAGTGCAACGCTCCAGAAGTCGACTCCAGCCTCGGTACTGTGGACGCGGTCCGCTGACTTCATTCACTTAGAGCATTTTATGTGGGGACACACACAATCGGCTGTATACAACCGATTTCTATAAAACCGGCTTCTATAAATTCGACCTAATTTCGTAGTGTAGACATACCCTAAGTCTTAAAGAAAGAATTCAAGACTTACGTTCCCAAACGTTCTCCTTAGTAGCTAAAAACTGCAACCCAAATATGCTGTGTCCTAATCTTGGGCCAGGTACGCCTATTGGTGAGTACAATTGGTCCTGCTAGTATTAAAGCTAGATGGAAGTAGATTTACATTGGGTTCCCATACTTCTGTACGATGTCACACCACCACCTGCCAATTAATAGGGTAAAAAATGTTAATTTTAACAAACTTGGGCCCAGTTCTGCCACCGTTGTACCCTTAGTACTGGTAGCAGAACCAGGTCCTTTATTTTTAGTACATTTCACACTACACATGTTAGAAGAGGATTTTCACATTGATCTGGTGGTAAAAATGAGTGCAGCATCTCTAAGGAATTCTCAGCATAACATTAGGAACTGTAGATGTTTTAAATGTCCTTCTCTTGCACAAATCATTTTATAAAACAAATGATAGCAGAGCGACACTTGATAAGTGAGCCAGTGCTCAAGGAAAAGAGAGATAAATAATGTCCAGCCTTATTTTTTGCTGTGAACTGTTACCCAGGCAGACCCTCAGCTACAACCTTTTTCAGCAAAAATTACCTGTCTGAGCCACTAAATTATATTGTGGTCATTCTTTCACTACAAACAAATGTAATGACATGTACCCTTTTCATAGCTTCCTCATCTTTGCTATTTCAGGCAGTCATACTAATGTGGTTTGACTGCTGAACAATGAAAGCTTCAGTCATCTGTATGTTTTGTTGACTGCCTGAGTACAGCTTTCACAATTACTCTCTAAATGGTTAGCTAGAGAAATGGTGCCATTCTAGAGGTACATTAGTACATTGTAACTATAAAGCAGTGAGTGTACACTTGAGGCTCTTTTATTTCTGTGTGCTCCCATAGCACGGCAACAATACGAATCCATTCCATACTTAAATGTGATATTATGAGGCCCAAATGAACATTTTTTATCCAGAAATCAGAGGACAATCATACCAATCGTGTGCACCATCACTAAACCAAAGAAAGCCAACTAACAAATGAGCATTGAGTGTGTGGTTGTCAACCATATGATCCCCTTTACCTGTCTGTTTTCATTACTTTGCAGAAGAAGAAAAACTACTTTGAATGGGCAAGAGGAATGTGATGATAGTGTGTTTGTGGCTGCACCTATTCCAAAAATTGAAATTGACATTTTATATTGCACATTGCTAACCACAACACATTACTGTTCACCTTAGGCACAATGTAACTTCAAACACTGACACCTTGTGCTTCTGGAAAATAACTTCAAACATTTATGTACAACTAAGAAAAAGTGACAATATTTGGGAATTGATTTCACAGCATAAGAACATAAGAATGGCCATAAAAATCAATAACCATTCTGGGGGGGAGGGGAAGGTATTTTATGTGACCCTATTAAAGTGCTTAGTTCATGCAGACCTGTTCCTAATCCTATGAATAAGTCATTCAGGTTATATTTTGTAGAAAGAGTTCTAGTGGAAGGATATATTTGTTTTACCTAAAAAAAGGCCAAACAATGAGTCATAGAACAAATCCTGAAGGTAACAGATAAAGCTAGGCTTACCGTTAGGCTCGATAGGCAGGCATGTGGGCTGGGACTTCCCATGTTCACTGGTTGCAGTAGGTAGTAATTTAGGTCTTGTCACTCATCACCTACTTGGTTGGCCATGCAGACAGGTTACATTCTACTTTAGTGGGCCTATTTGTGGGGTAAAGTAAGACTATGCATGATTAAGGGAGGCAGAATCTGGCCCATAATTAGTAGAAAGTAAATCAATTTGTAAAATATTTTCATTCTAACTAGGTACTGTTATTATAATAGTAAAGATCTCCAAGCACTTTATGAAGGACGTCAGTATCCATATCCCCATTTTACAGACAAGGGCACTGAGGCACAGCAAGGTGAAGAGACTTGGTCAGGGACACTGTAGTAGTTCCGGGGTGGGGCTCGTCCCTTCCTGGGGCGCCTGAAAGCCAGGCCGCCCCGCTACAAAGCGAATAACAGTTCTGAGCTCAGGCCCTTTGTGCAGGGGCTGAGCAGACAATTAACAGTTCTGAGCTCAGGCCCTTTGGGCAGGGGCTGAGCAGACAATTAACAGCTCCGGCCCTGGGTCAGGGCGGGGCAGCAAACCAATAGTCAGTCAGTGGCCCAGGCCTTGTAGCAGGGGCTGGGTCAGTTTGGGTTAGCCCAGGCCCTAGGTCAGGGCGGGGCAGCAAATCAATAGTCAGTCAGGGGCCCAGGCCCCTTGGACAAGGAGGAGGAGAGACTGCCACCCGGCGCGGGGTGGCAGGGGGGAACACAGGCCCACCCACTCCACTGTGTTCCAGCCCGGGGCCCTATCCGCAGCAGTCCGTCTGCCGCGCAGTCAGTGGGGATCCTGACCGCAACACACTGACATGGGTTCGGGGTCTGCTATCCCCGGGCCACTTCCCATCTCCTCCTCCATGGGTACCTGCTCCTCCTGAGTTCCATCTGCTGGGTCACAGATCATGGGCTCCTCCGGGCCCCGAGCACCAGGTAGGTCTGTCGCTCCCTCTGGGCCCTCGGCGGGGGGAAGCTCAAACCGCTCCTCAGGGTACCGGGCTCTCGGCAGGCTCGGCCAGTCCTCCTCAGGGTACCGGGCTCTCGGCAGGCTCGGCCAGTCCTCCTCGGGATACCGGGCTCTCGGCAGGCTCAGGTCCGCGGGAGCTCGGGCACCAGCGTCTGTCCTCTCCCGCTGCCGGCCAGCTACTGAGCGCTGGGGCCTGGCCTTTATACTTCCTGTCCCGCCCCTTGACTTCCGGGGGGCGGGGACAGGCCGCAGTGGCTCCGCCCACTCTGGCGGCTTTTCCGGCTCATCGCTTCCTGGGGCGCCTGGAAGCCAGGCCGCCCCGCTACAGACACCCAGCAGACCAATGGCAAAACCAGAAATAGAACCCACATCTCCTGGGTCCCAGCCCAGTGCTCTATCCACTTAATAAATTAATGTAACAAATGGCTTTTAATACACCCTGACAACTTTATATCATATTTTAAGAACAGGGTTTCCTTAGGGAGTAGAAAACATACTCCCCTCTCTCCCTGTTTGCACTCCTGAATAGTACCCAGTACATTCTGTTTTAAAGCGATGTTTTCAGGCTTGACATAGTTAAATTTTACTGCTATTTTGCTTTACAAACTGTAAAGCTTATTTACAACAATGGGCATTTACAATAGGATGCTTTTGAGTCTGCCTATGCAAATTAATACACTGATTGCTATTATTAATTAAATGATGATAAAATTAATAATAATAGGACCAGTAGCAGATTACTACCCCCTGGAGCAAGGGACTATACTTACCTGCTGCCTCTTTCAGACGGCAGACAAATTGCACAAACTAGTCCACTGACTTCAATAAAATTACTTGTAGAGTAAAATACTGCTGAATAAAGGAGGCAATACTGGTCCCTATATTGGTTATTTATTTTTGAAATAATCCCTGATGTCAGATTTGTGTCCATTTATTCTTTTGCATACAGTCTGTCTGGTTTGGCCAATGTACATGGCAGAGGGCATTGCTGGCACATGATGGCATATATCACATTGGTAGATATGCAAGTGAATGAGCCCCTGATGGTATGGCTGATGTGATAAGGTCCTATGATTATGTCACTTTAATAGATATGTGGACAGAATTGGCATCGGGCTTTGTTGCAAGGATAGGTTCCTGGGTCAGTGTTTTTGTTCAGTGATGTGTGGTTGCTGGTGAGTATTTGCTTTAGGTTGGGGGGTTGTCTGTAAGCGAGGACAGGTCTGTCTCCCAAGATGTGTAAGAGTGAGGGATCATCTTTCAGGATAGGTTGTAGATCTTTGATGATTCACTGGAGAGGTTTTAGTTGGGGGCTGAAGGTGAAAGCTAGTGGTGTTCTCTTATTTTCTTTGTTGGGCCTGTCTTGTAGGAGGTGACTTCTGAGTACTCGTCTGGCTCTTTCAATCTGTTTTTTTCACTTCAGCAGGTGGGTATTGTAGTTTTAAGAATGCTTGATTGAGATCTTGTAGGTGCTTGTCTCTGTCTGAGGGATTGGAGCAAATGCGGTTGTATCTTAGAGCTTGGCTGTAGACAATGGATCGTGTGGTGTGTCCTGGATGGAAGCTGGAGGCATGTAGGTAAGTATAGCTGTCAGTAGGTTTCCGATATAGGGTGGTATTTATGTGACCATCGCATATTAGCACAGTAGTGTCCAGGAAATGGACCGCTTTTGTGGATTGATCAAGGCTGAGGTTGATGGTGGGATGGAAATTATTGATATCATGGTGGAATTCCTCAAGGGCTTCTTTTCCATGGATCCAGATGATGAAGATGTCATCAATGTAGCGCAAGTAGAGTCGGGGCGTTAGGGGATGAGAGCTAAGGAAACGTTGTTTTAAATCAGCCATAAAAATGTTGGCATACTGTGGGACCATGCAGGTACCCATAGCAGTGCCCTGACTTGAAGGTATATATTGTCCCCAAATGTGAAAAAGTTGTGGGTGAGGACAAAGTCACAAAGTTCAGCCACCAGGTTAGCTGTGACTTTATCGGGGATACTGTTCCTGAAAGCTTGTAGTCCATCTTTGTGTGGAATATTGGTGTAGAGGGCTTCTACACCCATAGTGGCCAGGATGGTGTTTTCTGGAAGATCACTGATGGATTGTAGTTTCCTCAGGAAGTCAGTGGTGTCTCGAAGATAGCTGGGAGTGCTGGGAGTGTAGGGCCTGAGGAGACAGTCTACATAGCGAGACAATCCTGATGTTAGGGTGCCAATGACTGAGATGATGGGGCATCCAGGATTTCCAGGTTTATGGATCTTCGGCAGCAAATAGAATACCCCTGGTCGGGGTTCTAGGCATGTGTCTGTATAGATTTGTTCCTGTGCTTTGTCAGGGAGTTTTTTTAGTAGATGGTGTAGTTTCTTTAGGTAATCCTCAGTGGGATCAGAGGATAATGGCCTGTAGAATGTGGTGTTAGAGAGCTGTCTAGCAGCCTCTTGGTCATATTCCAATTTATTCATGAAGACGACAGCACCTCCTTTGTCAGCCTTTTTGATTATGATAATTAATGGACACAAATCTGACATCAGGAATCGTAACACTCAAAAACCAGTAGGAGAACACTTTAACCTGTCTGGTCATTCAATGACAGACCTGCGGGTGGCAATTTTGCAACAGAAAAGCTTCAAAAACAGACTACGACGAGAAACTGCTGAGCTGGAATTGATATGCAAACTAGATACAATCAACGTAGGCTTGAATAGGGACTAGGAATGGCTGAGCCATTACAAACATTGAATCTATCTCCCCTTGTAAGTATTCTCAAACTTCTTATCAAACTGTCTGTACTGGGCTATCTTGATTATCACTTCAAAAGTTTTTTCTCTTACTTAATCGGCCTCTCAGAGTTGGTAAGACAACTCCCACCTTTTCATGCTCTCTGTATGTGTATCTCCTCAATATATGTTCCAGTCTATGCATCTGAAGAAGTGGGCTGTAGCCCACGAAAGCTTATGCTCAAATAAATTTGTTAGTCTCTAAGGTGCCACAAGTACTCCTGTTCTTTTTGCGGATACAGACTAACATGGCTGCTACTCTGAAACCTGTCATTATTTTGTTTATTATTCATTGTAACATAGGAAGGTCCAATGACCCAAATGTAGTATCAGAACCCCATTATTGTAAGTACTATAAAAACACTTGTTAAAAGTACAATCTCTTCCCTAAAAAAAATCTTATCATCTAGGTTAAATTGGGATTCCTTCTAAGACTATTTCCACTCAGTTCAACTCACATACTTTAGGATTGACTTACTAAATTTGTGAACCAATCGCTGTGTAGATCAGGAGCTATCCATGCACTACGAAGCGTGCTCATAAGCAAAGCTGCAGCTGCAAACTTCACACATTACTCTTATTATTAATAAATTATTATTACTACTATTACTTCATCTGCTAGCTACATATTATTTACAAAGCCAGTTGTGAATTCATGCTTTGTCCACTGTTAACCTTTGGTTCCTTGCTTCTGTTCTTTCATTATTCATGCAAAGTCTACAGATTATAAAGCCTTTTAAACCAAAACCTAAATTTAAGGCCACATTTAGCAGACCATTCCTTTAAAGCCCAGCTCAGACTTATAAACACTCCAGAATATAGAAGACAGATCATTATTCTGTTATAAACTCTAATCATGATATTCTGTTACTTTTTAGTCTTTGCTATTTTTGCTGCTCTTTTGTTAATTTATCTTCTAATGGCCTTGTGTCAGGCCCAATATTAAGTGGATGGATGTAGGAACATAATGCAGTTCATTGTAAGTTAACCTTGCTTCATGGTGATGACATGAGTTAATTTCATTCCTGTCACAAGACTTCACAATGGGAGTACCACACACTACCACAAGTTAATGCAGCTGGAAGTCATTACTTCCAAAGCTCCCCTTGTAAAGCCTTTATAGCACCTTTTAAAAATGTGTTCAGTACAATGTAGTAAAAATGTTTTTAGATATACAATGAAGCAAACAGCAATAAGCTGAGAATAGCAATAGGTGAGGGTTACAGTTAGGGAGCCCTGAGGAAAAAAGTGGTGTGTAGAGCTACATTATTTTTCCAGCTGCACCAGGAAGCCACAGACACCACTCATCCCTACTTCCCCTGTATTCAGAAGAGTAATAATTCTGTGCTGGTCTTCACCAACAGTAAATAACTATATAATCACACCCTGGCACATACACACACATTGGCTCAACTCCACCCTCTCCCCACAACTCCAGCCCACCTGTTGCTTGGGGGAGGATGTGGGGAGAAGCTCAGTCTCACCACCTATAAAGTGATGATAATAATACTTACAATTGCCTACCTCTCAAGGCTGTTGTGAGTAGTAGCTAATGTCAGTGAAGCACTTTGTAAACTTGGGGATGGTTGGGAGGAAATGGGCATGCAACACCTCCTTACTCCTGTGCAACATGACTCAAGGTCCAGATAACTCACATAAGGTTCCTATTCTGTGGGTGGACATATATTCCAAGTCACAATCTAGCTCATAGTTTGAGGTTGGATTCAGACTATCAACCAAAAGTTTGGATGTTAGTCTGAATCCTTTCCACTATTCAGTAACTGGCCATCACAAATCTGAAAAACTGGGCTAGACATTGCACAAGACCATCTTCTTTTCAGGATGGAAAGCCTCCCTCATATTCCAGCACTTCTGTTTCTAATTCTGGCTGGAACCATGAAGTACAGAGGCACAGGAACATGAGAAATAATGTAAGGTAACAGAATTGAACGTTATGAAATGTCAGAAAAGGGGTTGGATTAGGCAGAGTTTGTTTTGGAAGAAAGATGAAGCCCTTATTTTATCAGAACTATAACATTTTTTGATATCTAACTGTTATATAATGAAGTCCAATGTGTTACCTTTGTTGGGTAGTGAAAGACTGAGAATTACTGAATGCTGTGGATTTCCCAAGTAATGTCTTTGGAGACTTTATTACATCTCTTTAGAGACTTTAGCACAATAGCTGAAACACTAGCATTGTGCACATCTGCTGTGAAAATTCAGAATGTATAGCAACATAAAGAACACTTAGGCATAAGGTGACCAGATGTCCCGATTTTTATAGGAACAGTCCTGATTTTTTAGTCTTTTTCATATATAGGCTTCTATTACACACACCCCCCCACCACCACCACCACCACTTCCGTCCCAATTTTTCACACTTGCTGCCTGGTCACCCTACTCAGGCACTGGTTCAATACCTCTTAAGAGCTTTATTTTATTTTAAAATTACCTATACGTGTACCTATCAATGCATCAATGTGTACTTGTTTCTGTCATTACAGCCATCATTGAAATGAATGGCAGAAGAGCTGACACAGTTAAGAATTTGGTAGTATTTTCCTTGTGAAACCTGATTTTTAGTGATGCCATATAAAAGGCTTATTTATTATTATGACTCAACTATGACTGTGTGACCCTAAGTGCATGCCAGTGCCAGAGCACGTGGGGCTCATTGGTATCAGGTAGACAAGTTTCAGCTGGCTTGACCAATTCAGTGTACACCAGCTCACTGTAGTTACATGACACCTTTTAGGTACAGAATATAAGATATCATTGGAAAACTAATACCTCAATGATCATTAATATTCTTGCATGATGTATACACAGAATGTACACAAAAAGTTATGCATGTGCACCAGAATTATATTCTGAAAATGTATTTGGCAAGCAATGCATAAGCATAGTCTGCCTTAGACAAAGGAATGTGTATTTGATTCTCTGACCAGCCTGCTCTTGAATCAAAGACAATGGAGGTCCATTTTTACATATTAGGTAAACAAAGTTATCAAGCCAACAAGTGTGTGAGGAGACAGCATGGCATCTATTCCCTCCCTCCCCCTCAACACAAGAAGTTTGGTCTGAATTTTACTTTTCAAAGAACACCTCTATAAAGACTGGGAGGGGTGTGTGTCTTAACCTCAAGTGATAAGCAATTGAATCAACTGATTATACTCTTTTATAATACAGTAATATTATATACAGAGTGAGGTCTTTTCTGAAAGCTAATGATGCTGTTGATTAATATCACTATGAAATGTAAGTATTAACACTATGAAGGGAAATGGATGCTAAACGATATTATGCTTTAAAGTCTGTGACCAACCAGGGAGAACCAGGTTCCTTCCCATACAGGAGAAAAGGCAGCTCTCATTAAGCATGGTGAAATCAAAACAATGGAAGCTCAATTTACATACGGAGGATTGGAAGCCCGCAGGAAGTGAAGAAGAGCATGAGGTCATCCTGCCTCCTGAAACAAAGTCCCAGATCTTTGGAAGATATAAGCAAGGACATAAACCTCTTCGGCATCCATCACTAGGCATACACATGGGAACAGAGCTCTTGGAAGCTGAAAAAGTGGGTCCTTCAACTAAAGAGGGGATGAAGTGTCTGGGAACTGAATACTGGTGAGAAACCTGCTTTGGTAAATATATTTCATCTAGGAAGACAAGGGAAGCCAGTATCTTGAATTTCGATAAGGTCCTGATTGAAAGTCAGCCATAGCTGTGAAGAAGGAAGATTGAGGAAAGAAACCAACTTGAACAAAGTCTGTCCTTTGCTAGATTAAGTTTGACACATTTTCCCTTTTATTTGCTTGTAACCATTTCAACTCCTATTTATTTGACTTGGCATCACTGACATTTACAATAGTACATAAGTTGTTTTATTTTTTACTATAAACCAACTCAGTGCTTTGTTTGCAGGGAAGGCTGTATCTATTCCAGTTCCTGCAGTGCCTATTATCCAGTGATCCCTCTGTGGGGCTTTGCATAATCTCCCAGTGGCAGTGTGGGAACATCAGCCATCCCAGGCTCTGCAGACCGAGCTTCTATTCCCTGCATCACTGAGCTGTTCCCAGAGAGCCTCTAGTAGTTAGGCTTTTGCAGGTGTTGGACTGCCCAACAGCCCAAACAAACCACGGTGTGGAGCAAGTGGCAATTCAATAAACACTGTGCCCCCTCTTCTCCCCACCAGGAACAGGGTTCCCATTCTGCTACACAGCTTTCTTATACATCGGGGAGAATTTGCATCTTGCATTTTGAAAGTCAGTGGGAATGAGGTGCCTAACAAGCTTATCTGTTTTTGTAAATCTCACTAATCACCTATCAGCATCTCCATTCCTTCATAATCTGGCCCTTGAGCACATGCTTGAATTTAAGCATGTGAGTAATCCCTGTAAAGAAAATATAGTTAGGCATGTGCCTAGCTAGTCTAGACTAGTGCATGTAGACTAGAAGTAGTCTACATGCACATGAACGCTTGGTGGCTTCAGTATCAACGTTAGAAAGAAAAGAAGATTTGAGGTAAGGTACTCTTCAATTAAACATAGGCAAAGAAATAAGAGAAGCACTTGACTTTCAAAATTTACAGGCATTGGAGCATTAGTGGTTTCTTCAGAAAGACAAAGATGTTAGCCTTCATCTTTACAGAATAGCCCCATAGTTTTACAGATGTCTCTTTTTTATATCATCACTAGATTAAATGAAATAATCCTGTTGAGTAAATGGTGAGAAAGTAAAGCCGGTAGCTAAATGCTGAGAATCAGATAAAAAAGGTAATTTATAAGAAATATTCCCCACCGCTTCTGAAAGTTGAGTAATTTGAGCTACCTTCCATGGAACAAGGAGTGGAAATGAAATTTCACAGCAAACTGGAATGGTGTTTGCTTATTTATGATTTTTTTGATTGGGCACTGTTTGAAATATTAAGCCACCTCCTAAATGGAAAACTTCGGTAAAAGTTCTGCCTAAAGAGGATAGAGAAATAAAACTAAAATAGACGATCTCATTTTTGTCAAGAATGAGGGTATGACAAAGTGTCTAAAAGCAGAGAGGTCAAACAGGATGAAGATGGAGAAAGAACCCTGAGATTTCACCAGGAAGAAGTCATTAGAGATCTGATGAGAGCAATTTCAGTTGATTGGAAAGGGAACAAGCATGAACACTGATTACATGTTCAATGAGTTTAATGATGAAGAAAAGAAGGGAGATGGGCCTGTAGGTGGAGGTGCAGGTGGGTTTCTAGTGGAGTTTATTAGGATGGGAAAGGCCATAGCATGTTTGTACTGTGAGGAGGAAGTAACCAGAGGAGAATGAGAGATTCAGAAGAAAGCTGATGTAATGGAAAGCAAGGGGGCTGGAAGGAGGCCATAATACAAAGGGATATGGGCTAGAAGAACAGATGAAAAATCTTGATGTCAATGACAAGGAAGAATGAGGGGGGAAAAGTGAGGGAAGAAGGGAACTTCAGTTTGCATATTCTTTTTGGACAAGCATTCTAGCATTGTGGAGAATGTGTTTACCTCTAATAAAAAGCTCTCTTTTACACAGCCTTGCTAATGAAGAGGAAGGTGGGAGGGAAATAAATAGTGATTCAACATACCTCTGTAAAAGAGGGAAGGGAAACATTTACCAGATAATACAAGATTGCAATTACATATGCTGCATTATAGTTTAAATCTATTTTAAATAGTGAATAGAATCAATAGCTATTTTTTAATGGCCTCCATAACTACTAATCATATACCTTGAAGATATTCCTGAATTCTGGTAATGACATTGATGGTAATTACTATAGCATTACTGATGGCCATAAAGGAGGGGATTTCTCCACTGATTTCATTGTAATGCAAAATAACACCTGCCATTTCTGTTCAGCTTAATCAAATATTCCTTTGGAGACTTTGTGTTCCTCTGAGCAGAGTAGTGTACAGTCATAATCATTCTAAGAACACTAAATATCAAGGCATAATATTATTAAAACTGCTCAAAACCAAGCCCAGAAAGAATAAAACAATTTTATCCCTTTTGCCACCATATTACTTCATCAAGTTGTTACATCTTGAAATAGTTAAAAAAATAGCTTGATGGTAACAGCAAGACATTTCCTATGATACTTCCCAGTAATGTCATTGTGACTTTTCAAAAACTACTAGCTGCCATGATAGGAGTGCAAATGCTGGAGTGTATATTAGAAAAATGATCCAATTATCGCTCTTTGAAACAAACATAAAACCCTATAACAATTATTTTTCCAGGTTTTTGCACTAACCCCTTCTGACAATGTAGCTATGGAAATATCACTACTCAGGTATTATTCACTTTCCCCTCCTTCTAAAACCATTTAGAATATTTTATAGATTCATTTTCAATGACATACAATGATGTTTTGTTCCTAACATCACTAGAATCAAGGTAACTAAAAGGTCAAGATCAAGCTTCAAGGTCAAATTTAAATCTCCAGTGAATGATAGAACTAGCTAGAGAAAAGAAGTACTCAAGTGAGAAGCCCTTCAAACAAATTCCATAGCATTACATACTACAATGAGCTCCATTTTCCAAAGTGGTTTTCTTTTCTTTTCTTTTTTTTTAACCTTTTATCCATTGCAATATCAGATCTGGGAACAAGATACAATGGATGTTGTATCAACGCATTGGTACAAAAGAGCCTGAAATACATGCTGGAAATAAAAATGAAGTTAGCTAAGTGTTTTGGCCATGAGACCTTCATCAGGAATGATCTATCCAGCTTTCTCCTTTTTGTCTCTAAAGAAAGCAGCCCTGTTTTCTGTTGTAAGATTACCTTTCCCTGCAGAAAATATTTCTGAAGATGATCCCATGCTCAAATCACCACTGCAGACTTCATTTTCAGTTAGATGGCATTTCAGATATGGTGTGAGGGGTAAAGTATAAGAGGTATTCACCTTTGTAAATAGACAGTGTATGTGTAATAAGGGAAGGTACTCAAGATGATCAAAAAGAATCAAAATACTTTTGGTATACTTTTATTCTCTGTATAAAAACTGTTCTAATTTTATACCTGCTTTGCATGAGTGAACTTGAAAAACAATAAAAATCATTGTCATTTTTCAGCAAATAAAAGATTTTAAATGTATAGGGTGAGCATTAATGTAGATCAATAGCAATTCAGGATATCTACACAATGTGTTAGTCCTCAGAGGGGTGTGAATTCTAACGTGCACCAGTGTGTCACATAATAACTGGCCTGTATGAACCCTGCTGGCAAGCATTAAATTCCCTAGTGCACATTAATGTAGATGTGTTTGAAATTAGACTACATTTTTGTGCATTAGAGAAGTGTTTCTCAACCCATGGATCGCAACCCAAAAGTGATACCATGTTTCAACCCAATTGAATGCATGTTTTCACAAAAAATGTGCAAACTTGCAGATTTTTATGCAAAACAAAAAAAATCATATTTCAAATTAATCCAAGCAGAACAGAACTACTGTCACCTAGGCCCTAACTAAGATGCTTAAATGGCATAGCCCCCCCCCCCCCCCCCGCTTTGAGTTATTGCCTTTTAGAAAGTATATATTCAAACTGAAGTGCAAGAGAAATAGTGGTAAGATTTGCCTATCTATTTCAAATAATATTTAAACTAATTTAATGACTTTTTATGAAAAATAGAGAAGTATCTAGTAAATAGAGCAGAGAAGTGAATAAGAATCAGGAATAATCAGTTTGATTTTAAACTCTGCCAAATTGGACAAGTCACTTGGAGGCCAGTTTTCAAACTTTAGTGCCTAAGTGCTAAAAATATGATATTTTCCCTGGCCCAAGTAGGGAGCAGTGTGGAGCTCCACTGCTGTACAGGAAGTTTAGGGAAGGACTGTGGCTCCAGGAGGCAGGCTGTGTAATATATGGACTTGTCCATATGTCAAGGCTGATTCCCCACTCTGGCACTTTGAGCTCAGAAGGTGGTGGCCCGCAAGGATTCTAAAAATTAATACTATCCACTCGAGGCTGGTTTTAAACTCCCAAGGTTACAGCTTTTCTCTGACCTTGGATGGATAGATGCTGCCACCACCCAAGTGCAAAAAACCTCTCTGAGAACCCAGGAAGAACTTGGGAATTCCTTCCTGTGGGATACCCTCAAGCCTCTTCCCCCCACCCCTCCCCGGAACAAACTGAGAAAGAAGACAAAGGAAATCAGCTGTTGCCACCAGCTAATTAAACAACATGTGCACAAACCTCGTAGGACACAAAATCCAATCCTGTTCTTAAAAAAAGTAAATTTTATTAAAAACAAAGAGAGAAAATTCATTTGAAAACTCAGGCTATTGCTAAATTTAAAAAAACCCACTTATAAAAATTAAGCATCAAGAATAACTTTCTTGAGGTCCAGCTTAAAGGTTACAAGCAAAACAAAAGCATTTGGGGTTAGCACAGAGGAGTCTACAAGCCATAAAGAAATAAAAAGAAATAAACTTAATTGCATCTTTCTAGACATTTCCTGATCTACTTACATATCTGGGGGCTTCAAGTGAGTAGCTTCTAGGTATGATTCAGATGATTTTTCATACCTGGCCCCAAGCTTCTTATAGCATAGTTCCAGCCCTGTCTCTGCTTCTCCTCAAGAACAACAGACAAAGGGGAAGTTTTTTTCCCAATTTTAAAAAGTTCTAGCCTTCCCATTGGCTCTTTTGGTCAGGTGCCCACTCCCTTCCTTTTACCTATGCTGGGAGACTTTTTAACCCTTTACAGGTAAAGCAAGTAGAGAACAACTACTAAGAGGGATTTTATAGCTAAGTGGCTGAGTGGATGTCCATAAAAGGGAGTGCTCCCCATTTCATTTATCACACCATATTTCTTCTAATTCAGAGCACTGTTTTATTTCCTTCAACCTGCTCCCAATCCAAATGCAACATCCTTTTTCATCTTTTCCACTTTCCTCTAGCCTCTTCCTCTTCTTTTCCATCAAGTTGACTGAATGCCTCATCTCCATGTTCTAAGTGTCCACCTGCCTTGGAAATAAAATCCTTCTTGATTTTGCTTTTGATATTGGGTCTCAGGCATAGCATCATGTATTTGCATAGTGCAACTAATTGCATGGTTTTGGACTAAGATAGTCAAAGCATTACCATGTATACTTATGCAAATGATTCAACTCTATAGATACATAAATCTCTAACTTTCCTCAGATTTCTATAACATCCATTGCCATAGTTTCGGAGGGCCAGATTTGCAAAGATGATTTAAATCTGCTGAGGTATCTTTGAAAATCCCACTAGGTGGGTATCTACTCTAAAAGCACCTACATTCCTTTGAAAATCTGGCCCAAAGTTCTTCCCAGGTAAATTAAACCTACTTGGTGAGTACCCTGGTGGAGTTCCTTGTTTTTTAATGCTCCATGGCTTTGGTTAAGGAATATTCCTCTCTCCACACACCCCCTGATCATTGTTATTGCAGTTGTGGTGGAAATAGTTTGTCAGACAGATTTCTTCTATGCCCTGAATATGGTTAGACTCTGGGTTAGTTTAATCTCCATAGGAGGCTCAGTCCACAGCCAAAACCCCTCAGTAAAGAAGTTATTTCTGCTCTGAAGTGTTTAATCTGGGACTCTTAAAAAATATTATAGAGGAGAAGAGCTGTTTATGTAGGTCATGGATGGAGATGCTTTCACTAATGTAGGTGATCTTTTGCCCCATGGAAGCCTTTGAATACCAGGACCAAGTTTAAACTAACAATGGGAGAGATGGTAGGCCAATGGAGGGATCAAAATACAGAGGTAATATATTGATGACAGTCCAGCCCATTGAGAAGGAGTAAGGCATGTTGTCTATTAGCCGACATTCTATTTTGTATCCACCTTCCACTCCAGATGAAGTCAACTGCTGTACTCCTGTCTGGAAGAGACAAGTACATGGATCACTGTACCCAGATTTTCATCCAGGAAACTTTCCTAGCACTGCAGGAGGAAGAAAGCTATCTGACTGTATAGGCAGCTTGACAGGACACAAACTGTGACTTTGATAAAAGAGAGATGAGGCTGTGCAGATGCCTTTGATGGACTGGGATAACATTCCTCATAAATGTCTCTTTCTTCTGACCAGGATCACCTTGTTCTTGCTTGGATTCAATCTGAGCCAAGCGTTCTTCATCCAGGAGCTGATCCTTATAGGGTTGTGATATCCTTAGAATACTATTGGTTGCGTCTGTGAAAAATGTGATATACATGCCTGTGTGTCGTAGACCATTGTCGGTGCAGGGCATGCAGTAATATACCAACTCTCCAAGTAGTCTCCTGTTGATATTGAAGAAAATGGGAGGTAGATTTCATCCCTATGAATCATTGAGGAGAAGGAGTTGTCCATAACCACTCTCTGGTTCCTGTTGGAGTGGGATGGCTGGAGTAATTTTTATCTGAGGTTGAAGGGGAACATGACTGATATTCCACCTCCTTTTTTTTCTTCTTTTTGCCCAATTCTGGACTCAGTCTTGCTTTGTGGTATACATAATAGAGACTCTGGGGACTAGCTAGGCTAGAAGAGGGTTCAAAAGTAGACGTAAACCAAGTGTTAGTGATGCAAGCTTCTTTGGGTGCCTCATCACAAATCAGATCAAGGATGGTGCTGTTTTTGCTGATGGCTAATCTTGGATTCAGCAGTAAAAGTTTGAGGGTCTTGTCTTCTCCTGCCCTTTTTGTTGTGTTAACTAGATGAGGATTGCAGAAATAACTAGATGAAGAAAACTGGATTTATTTGCCTGTTGGTAGGTCTTTGCCTTTGTGTGGCCATGTTGTCCTTTCTTAGCAGTATCTTCCTTTTCCAATTAATACTGAGACATTGAGGACTGAGTTGGGTATGATTCTTTGGCTACCCTGTCTCCAGGTACCAAAAGCACAGAAGTTCTGCTCAGTGTGAAGGGGCTGTTGGTATGGTAGCATGCTGGGACTGTGTACTGAGATATATAAAGTAATGGACACTGTGTGTCTTGAAGTGATTGCCTCTCAGAAGGCAGTAAGAGGTTGTATTGGCATGCTCTTCTGCAGTAAGTTACAATACTCTCTTTGAACTCAATATAAAGAATAAAAAGTATGTTGCAGTAAAAAAAATAACATTCCCTAGTGAGATATTTCAGGTTAGCTAAATTCAAACTAAATAAATAATAAAAGACACAGGTGTCAAATAGTCCCAGTGGTTAAGAGATTCTAATACTCTACAGCAATCAAACTAAACAAGGCTGCACTTAACACCAGTTATGAAAAGTGACAATGCACAAAATATTCCTTATTTTCTAGTATGTTTAAGTGCTCATGCTAAAGCATCCTTCCGCAGAGCATGGGAGGAAAAAGTAACTGGTTTTCTCTATAAAACTGATATAGAATACTGGGCACAGCCATATGCAGCATTTATTCCTCATGGGGTGAGCCCATAAGAATTGTAATTTGTATTTGTTTTGCAATCATACAGTGTTGTGTATGTTTTCAATAATATATCAATCCATTTGCTGTAGCAAATGCTGAAATCTTGATTGACCTCTAAACCTCACTATACTTGTTGTTAAAAATCATAGCATTGATTTGAGTATACTGTACAGTTGCCATCTAGAACCACAGCAGGGGGGCTGAATTAGCATCACTTGTCTTCCCACCTCATGATTTAGATTGGGGGTGGCATGCTGCTTTCTTTTAGCCAAATAATCTCTTTCATCAGGCAAATTGTATCTTGATAATCTTAACTCAGGTTGAAATAAATTTCTTCTCTGAGACAACTGCATGCTTCAATCTTTTCATCCAAGCTAAACTCATGTTGCCCCTTCCTTGTAGCCATAGTAATAAATGACTAATGACAGATTCTAAACTATAATTTTAGGTTGTTATATAAAGAGTGATAATGCTGTCTTGTATTGTATCACTAAGGTTTGCTTAGGCATATAATAGTTTCATGGCTTCCTGGGCATTCTTTGTAACTTTATGCTTTAACATGATTACATTATATGAGAAATTATGTTAATACAATAGAAAGGTTGAAATTTTAAACAAATTCAGAATTTAAAGTTCCCATAGCATCTTTAATTCAGCCCCATCATGCTTATGCACTAAAAGTTATGCATTCTTTATATTCTCAAAGAGAGAAATTGTTATTTCAATATTTAACTACTCAGGAAGCACTCTGATACCATGGTAGTGGAACCATGAAAATACTTAGATAAAAAGGATCTCTCATTATGCTCAATCATACACAGTATACAGCAATATAAATTGTCTTACTCTGAGCCAGATTAAGGCAATGCCCTATGTCGGCAGTAGTGTGAAGACTTACTACACATTGCAACTCCAGTCTCTTAGGTGGGTAGAGCACAAGCTCCCTCTATGACTGGCCTGCTCTGCTGATGTGTGTGAAGGGATGGAGTCATGTGTGACACCCCCCAGGGGTACTACCTGGACTGTAGGACTGCTATGTCCCCTTTAACTCTATGGATCAGAGTATCTCTCACACTGCTCTGCTAGTGACAAGGAGCCCCTTCTGGCTTCGCTTTTGCACAGCCATTAGCATGTGAAGGAATACCCAACATTACAGGCAGGTTCTCACAGTCTCTCATGAACTATACACAGAGACACACCCGCAAATCCCCCCAGCCTTACACCCCAGAAATGTCCCGTCTTACAGTGCTCAAGATCTTCTTAATCAGTGCAGGCTCATTAATTACTTCCCCACTTCAAAGGCTAGTGGACATGCATCAGCCTTTGTAATCTGAGCATATTCCCCAAGCACTTTAGACAAACTCACTGGTAAAGATAAACTTATTTTAATGTTTTAACTACAGAAAGATAAATTTTAAGTGATTATAAGAGTTAAGCATAGAGGTCAGAGTTGGTTACATAAGAAATATAAGGTAAAATTGCAGACTAAAGCCTAAATTATCTGACTAAGCAAGATGTGAACTGTAAGCAGTTCAGAGTTCTTAATATACAGGCTGAGTTTTTGCTCAGCCTGGGACAAAGTCTTTTCTGCCAAATGTTCTTGTTGCCTTCAGAGTAGGTGGGGGAGGAGAGAGGGGTGAACTCATGATGACACTGTGCCCTATTTTATACTCTCAGTTCATGTGTCTGGAAAAATACTGGCTCAAACATGGAGTCAAGCACCACATGTCCATATACCTTGCTGAGTCATGCCATTAAGCAATCCCCATTGCATAGAGCTTGAGCAATGGTCTCTTATTGAATTGTAAATTTCTTGTTTACAATTCCCCTGCTGGTCAAAGGCTGGTGATGGTCGCTTAACACCTGTCTGGGTATAGGTCACCCCCTGTGTTACCACTGGAGAGCTAGCTGTGGGCATGTTCCAGACTCAGAATATATTTCAACAACAACCATATAGCAAAATCTCCTAACTCCATATACAATGATTATATACATATTTTGAATGAATAATGAATTTCAGAAAATCATGAGTTTCCATATGGTATCTTACAAGGCATTCTGTATATAAAATAGCATAACCATATACAAGTGTCAAGTATGAGAGGGGTAGCCATGGTGAATGTGGGGGTTACAGGGTGCTATTTTGAGGTACAGAGTCACCCACTGTCATGCTTTCCTCCTTCTTCTCTGGTAAGTAGGAAAGTGCAAAGACTTCAGTATTGGTTCAAGGAGTGTAGGAGGACATATGCAAAGCTCCTTGTGCTTTCATATCCCTTGTGTACCTATGAGAGGTCCAGGCACAATCTGACCTTGTATGTGTGTCAAAGGTTGTAGAGAATGCTGTTGCTCCATTATGAGTGCTCAAAAATGATGATTATTAATAACTTTAAACTAATAAAAGTGGTAACTCTGCCATTATACATCTGTGCTTTGTCCTGTCATCCCTTGCCTCATGTGCCAACAGTGTATTACTTACTAGTTTGTCTGTTCCTCCCCTGTTTGCATGTATGCAAACTCTTATGGAACAAAAGCCCTCTTTAACAGGTGCCCTTCCCTTGTCCCCAATGTCCTCCCTCCATTCTAGTGGGTTTTCAGGGGATGTAGAAATTTCTTCTCTTGGCCAGCATCAATTAAGATTTCTGACAGAAGCATTTAGCTGTCACTCAAATAATAAGTGGCAAATAGTGACAGCTGTTTCCATCTTTTGAGACAGCAATTGTTTTTTTTCTGCTAGTTCTTCCAAGGGACCGAAGACACTTCTGTAAGAGACAAAACAGTTCAAGGAGCCAATTTAAAAGTAAAGGAAACAAAGGTGAGGTTTATTTTAGACATTTGGAAAGTAACTGATTGAAAGATTAGTACTGTAGAAGTAGTGTTAAGAGGGAATCAAAATAAAATGGAAGCAATGTTTAAAATAAATTAATGCCAAAATTTTAAAATATGGGGTCTTAAAGTACGTTTTTAAAATCCACATTAGTCACCTTATTAAAAGTGGCCCAATTTTCAAAAGTGCTGAGCACCCACAAATCCCTAGTAGATATCCTCTCAATACAGGAAGTCTACTGGGGGTAGGTTGAGGCCATGTGTGGTAACTTTTCCCTCTATCAGAAGCCCCAGTTATATTAACTCTTTAATAAAAATATTTCTTGTTAACTGACTTCATTGTAATATTTCTGCCCTGGGAAGCAAAAGTGGGGAAGGTGTAGAGAGATTAAATAAATAAATAAATAAATGAGCATTTGGATCCTTCCACCAAAATGCAGAAATCCCAGTATTATTTCCTTCAACATGGAAGATTAAGACTTTAAAGGTGTTTAAAAAATAAATATAAACCTACCCGGTGATTATCTGTAATTCTGTCTGAAATTGAGTCACGATGTGATGATTCCTGTGATAATACTAATAAGCATGCCCCAAATCTACTGGGGTCAAAATACCTTTGCATATTCTTGGACACAGAAAAAAATAGATGTTCAAAGATACAAAGGTAATGCATTCTCAGATCCAGCAATCTATAATTTTTTAATGTGGTTGCATCACTGAAATGCTCTATTTTGGGCCTGAACTTTCACTGGTTGAAGAGTCCATCTCGAAGATCCCATTCACTTCAATGGTACAGGATCAGGCTCTTTGAAAGCCTTCAACACCAGTCAAAAGCAGGAGTGGTGATTTTTTCAAAAGCACCCAAGTCCCATTTTCAAAATTATCTTAGGCTAGGTCTACACTACCCGCCTGAATCGGCGGGTAGAAATCGACCTCTCGGGGATCGATTTATCGCGTCCCGTCGGGACGCGACAATCGATCCCCGAATCGGCGCTCTTACTCCACCAGCGGAGGTGGGAGTAAGCGCCGTCGACAGAAAGCCACAGAAGTCGATTTTGCCGCCGTCCTCACAGCGGGGTAGGTCGGCTGCGATACGTCGAATTCAGCTACGCTATTCATGTAGCTGAATTTGCGTATCTTAAATCGACTCCCCCCTGTAGTGTAGATGTACCCCAAGACACTAAGGAGCTTAGGTCTCATTAAAAGTCCACTTAGGGGGCATTTTTGAAAAATTGACCCAGTGGTCATTTTGACTTTAGGCTGGGAGAAACTACCTAAAAGGTGCATTAAACCTTAATTTCTAAAGCAAACAGCAGGACAGAGGAAGTTTCATGCTAGATTTTAAGGAGGTAGTAACAGTGGTCAACAGAATTTATACTCAGTATTAGGGTAACCAGATAGCAAGTGTGAAAAATTGGGACAAAGGGTGGAGGGTAATAGGTGCTTATATAAACAAAGCTCTGGATACTGGGACTGTCCTTATAAAATCGTAACATTTGGTTACCCTACTCAGTATCAACTCATCATGATCTCAGGTATCACAAATATCTAGTGACTATAATGAAAAATAAATTGACCTCCTGGTTCTTTTTTGTGAAAAGGTAATCAATCTGCTTCTGGCAAAAACGATGCATACTTCACAGTAGAATAATTATGTGGGTACCTTTTATTATTGTTTGGTAGAAAATGTTGTTTTTCAAGTGCACCAGCGATTGCCTTTGAATTAAATATAATTGACATTCCAACATGTTGTCTCTTTCCTTAATGACAATGTTCTGTAAGTGCATTTGCACAAATGCGAAAAGTATAAGTTAGTTACAGTATGATATGTGCCTATATTACTGACTCTCGCCTAACCTATTTCCACTTTGAAGGCCAAGGTACCATTGGACAGCCTGTTTATTTATTACAATAAATTATCTGAATTCAAAAGTGGATCTATTAATTGTTGCTTTCACTTACGACTATAAACATCGCAAGAGGAAAAGCAGTAAATTAATGGTTTATAATGGTATTCTCAAGGTCACCAAAAACATGCACTTTTGTACTACTTTGAATTGCTTCGCTGATATACAGCTGAATCCTCTTGTATCAAAAAACATTAGTCTCATAGAGGTACATAAAGAGAAGTTCATGAAAGGAAAGACAATTAGCAGAGACCATCTTCAGCCAAATGATGATGAAGGCTGTCCAGATACCTGTATTTTCTTTTGGACAGCTTGGTAAGGAATGAATATCTCATGGTTATAGGGATGTGACTCATAGTGGATAAATGTATTACCAGAAAAGAATGTTTCTGATTACTGGTGTGACATGTTGGTACTATTAAGTTGTCTGTCAGTGGTGAAGGAATATACAGGGATGGTGAACACAGAGATGGTTGAATGCAGAGCTACAGGAAGATGTTTCACATGAAAAAAAGAAAGTACAAAAAAGTTACAATGATGTTTTGGTTTATTGCTACTTGAAAAGTTCAGATTAGGTAGATGATGTAATATTTGGACTTTGACTTATTCCGTAATGGACACATTGCTGGATATAAACTGTTTTATTAAATGTGTATAAACACCTTTCAAAAGGAATATAGTCCCGAAGGATCTTCAATTAAATAGGAATTCTATATGTTTTCTCATAGTGTAATGTTGTTGAAGTAGAAAAATATTTTATGAATAAAACTGGAATGAATGATATCATGAAATGTATTGATTATATATATATATATATATATATATATATATACCTTGCAAGTTGTATTTTTATTGTACGAACTGTGGCATGGATTTATGACCATGTTGTATGACATGAGCTAATTGTCCATAAGGTCACTAGAGCTGATGAAACATGAAACTTTTGTCCTACAAAATTTTTCCTTTGAAAAATATCTGTATAAAAAATTCAGTCAAAATTTCACAATGAAATGACAATTTAGTTATTTGGTGTAATTTCAAAATTTCTTTTTTTTTCATTTTAACTTCTGATAAATTGTAATTTCTGAATATATATTTTAAAAAGGTTTCTACCTGTAAAACCACCCTTAATTTGCACTAAGATCTGAAGGTGAAAAAAGTGATTTTTTTTGTTTTTTTCCCCACAAATCAGAGAACATCAGGGTTTGTTTTCTGTCATTTTCATAGGCTGAAAGAATTTTTTGCATAATTTTAATCAAAAAACTCTCATCTTTCAAAACTGCCCTTGGATGCTGTGCTCAGTACAAATCATTCTACAAATGTTCCTGGCATCACTGGACTTTCCTGCAGGTTCTCACACCTACATTGCTCACAGGAAAATTGTGCTGTCATCCTATGAAATGTTCCAATAGTTCTATGAATAAAGTTCTATCATACTTTTTCTAAAGACATTTTATCATATTGGACACATTCTAATAGCTTCTAACTAAGAACCCTAAAGTTTTCATATGAAGTATTCACAGCTAAGTAGTAGTCGTATCCTGATTTTAATAAAATTTGATTCATTGCACATAAGCCATTATATGTAAATCTGTTTTGAAATGTTTAATAAGTTCTTGAGGACTCAGCACTTGTAGTGTGAAATAAACTATGTTTACAGAATGACCTCACCACACATTAAGTGGTGGGGGCCATTGTTTGGCTTGTGTGTCCCTTTAAGGGCTAAAGAGCCAAGGAGTGACTTTTTGCTGCAGATGCAGATCAGATCAGCATTGGGATGCTGACCCATCCCCCTCACAGGTGACCAGAAGAGAGCGGGGTGGACTATATAGGTCAGTGCTTGTACATAGTACTTAATTTGTAGTGAAAAAGGTTCCAAGGCTGAAGCAATTAGGTGCCAGGCTCAAGCAATTTTTTTTTTACTTTCATAACTGACATGGCAAGCTCAGAGATGCTGGGGCTATGAACTGCCAAGTCTAGTCTGTAAAATACTTATTACACCTATTAATCCTTTGTTAACTCATGTTAAACTTTATATCTGTACCATTATTATAAAGTATGACTGAATATTTTAGATGAATATTGATCATTATACATTTGAATGACTGAATGATGTTGCATTCTTTTTTATGCCATTAGTCAATGGATGGCTAGAAAGCTGATAAACTATACATTTGCTCATTTGTCCTCCCATATGTTCATTTTTTGCTATTACAAGTTGGCTATGAAATAATGACATTGGTTCTCTTTTGGGCAAGTAAAAAAAAAAATCATAGGCCTATCAACCTTTCTAAAGCATAGCAACTGCAGAGGAAATGAAGTTTGTAATTTAGTTGGTTGCCAAAACAAGATGAGAAGAGAAGAAAAAAATTGAACATACGTTTTGCCAAAACCCAACTTCTCCAGAGTTAAAATTCTTGTTTGTGCTGCACTTTGTCTCCTAAAAGGAGATCTCCTGATCTCTTCCTACTGTGAAATTTTATGCTGCCTACACTAGTAATTCTGAGTGAATTTTTGGAATGCCCAGAAGAAAAGTTAGTCAACCATTTGTTAGGCACTTTTGATCTATGAACAGCCTTTTGTTTCCAATGTTTTTTATTGTCTTTTCATGCTAAGATTTACTTTGATTATTTTTCTTAGACACCCTTATTTGCAAGAAATCTTGACCAAGATTTTCATTAACAAGTGCCTATATTTAAGCTCCTAAAAATATATTTAGCTAACTAAATAAGTGGCCCAATTTTCAAAAGTGCTCATCAGTCTGTATAGCAGGATGTATATGAACTGATATTTGTATGGGAAAGATTTGAAGTCAATAAGACTATGACAATTTATACCAGATGAAGATCTCCCCTATTGTTCTTAACTATAGGGAGATATGAGTCTGACATGACGCCTGTTATATGAAAAAGGTTACTTTTAAAAATCAGGAAATTCAAAAAAAAAAAAAAGGAGAAAAAACCTATCCATAGAAGTTAACATATAAATTGTCCTAACAGAGCTTGGAGGTTCAGACCTCATTGAGATGAATGTGATGCTGGAATAGCTGACATACCGAAGGAGACATGCTCTCTAAATATAACCTATTTTCCTATTGTTGTTTATACATTTCATTTCAGAGTAACAATAAAAAAACATTCCAGGCAGTACATTTTAAGAAACTATGATACTTCTTGAATGGTGAATGTCCCATTGTCTATGCTATGACACAAATCAAACCAAAGTTTCCAGTAATGTACTGACAGTTATATCATATTACTAATTTTAAACAAATACTTAGTTTATTTATCATTCATGGACAATCCACTCTTTTTGATCTCCAACACCTCTGTCAGGTAAGAAGTAGAATAAAAAAAAAGATAGTTAAACTGGAATATAAGGTCTATATTGCCATGTGAATATTGTGTAAAACATTTAAGAATCACAAGAGATATAGATATGCTGATGTCTTTAATTGCATGAAAGATCTAAAAAAATGAAACAGCAAATAGTTATAAATTTGAGAGCAGTTTCTTGTCTACCGCCACTTTCATTTTCTTTTGATGAAAACAAAAATTACAGAAATATAATAGGAAATATTATATTGTGATAAGCATATTTGACAGTATTGCTCCAATAGTAAAATCAAAAGCATTGTGCGTCCAGTGCATGATTCTAATGCATTATGATTGTATTTGAATGGATGAGGAGGCATTTACAAATCACATGATATTTTTACACTGCTGGAAAGATAATGATATTCAGAACTGGGATGTATTTACACAGGCACTGTGGATACTGATTGCTGAATTTAAGCAAGGGTTATATAGTATATACACTAGTGTGGCATAAACTAAAGTCCTGTTTCGGGAAAGCCCTTAAGCTTATACATAAGTCCACCTTTATTCAGGACAGCACTTGAGCAATGTGCTTAAATTTAAGCATGAAGTTACATTATGGCCTAAATAGGGATTCTTTCTTGAACTGGGACCTAAAGGTGGTCAAAAATGTTATATGTCACATATAAAGTTTTCATGATAAAAATAAACAAGTGTAACCATATTTGTACAAATCTAAAAGCTTTTAGTATTGAATAATGTGTTATCCCATAAGCCCGGATTAAATTTTTAAAAGTAGTAATGAATTTTAAGGCTAACAAAACATGAATTGACATCCCTGGAGACTGAAACCCACTACCCAAAGCATAGGTTCAGTATACTTCGTCCTATTGCTTTCCCCACTGTGCCTCACACCAGTTGTATCTGTCATGGCTAGGGATTAGCTTGAGGCCAGTGCTCCTCATCTACAGCTTGAGCACCATCACTGCATCTGCCTTCATCCCCTCTCACAACCTCAGGAATCACAGCACCTTCTTCGCAACTCAGCCCTCCGGCTGTGTCAACTTTTGTGTTCCCCTCTTCTGGGGGTTAGTATCACAGTCTAATAGTCCAGCCACTCCCCCAGTGGCAAGTGGGGGAGACCCAGGCCCATCCAACACTCTGGGTCCCAGCTCAGGGACCTTGTAGATGACAGTCATGTGCTGCATCCCCTCCAACTGTTCAGTATGTTTCCCAGAGCCATTTCCCCATGGCACCAGCACCTTCTTCACCCTTACCTCAGGGCCTTAGCAGCTAGCCAGGAGAGCTTACGCTCTTCCTCAGTCTCTGCCAGCAACTGCTCTGACCATGGTTCTGCAAAACTCTCAGCATGCTAGAGACACAGTTCTGAGTCCTTGAGCTCCTAGCAGCTTCTGGCCCAGCAGATTCTTTTATGTGAGCCCACTAGGCCATGATTGGTTGCTCCCTGCAGCCCTTCCCTGATTGGTTGCACCCAACACAGCCTCTCTAGGCTGCTTGGAAGACTCACCTCCCCACTCACACCTGAGATTAACCCCTTTTACACCTGTGTAGGGTAGATCCCCATCACAGTATCTAACATTATAGTATATATTATATTTCAGCCCTGAACTGGAGGGACCACTGCTAGGAGTGAGAAGGTAGTGCTGTTTCCATGCTAATTCATACCCAAAATTTGGCCTGTCTGCCAAGACAGGATAAAAGGTTGCCAAATGCAGTGGTGACTCTTGGGAATTATTAATAAGATATTAATCTTTTCACCTATTGGTTACTCATCTGAATCTGGCTTAGATGAACAGTGAACAAAAGCCATGGTAGCTGTTTGGTTTCCTATGTGAAAGGAATTGATGGTCTCAATTTAGATACTAGTAGATAAATATATAATAGACCAAGTTTGAAAATTGGATTTTTTTCCCCCACGGAAAATTTTGATTTTTCAGCAATAAATCAAAGACCAAAATATTTCAGCCAAAACCCAACACCGTTTGATTTAGAAATGCCACTGTAGTGCCACCTGGGAATTGTAATCCAGGAGCCTTATGCTTCCATTCTCCTTTATAGGCCAGGTTACATGGCTGGAGTACATATTCCATGATGCACCATGCGCTCCCCTCTTCGTGAGCTACACAGTGCATCATGTGAGCCTCATGTCTCTGATAGATCATGGGAGAAGAAATCCAATTGAGAAGCCCAGATCATAGAGCAGAATGGGGACCTGAGGCAACTGAACTACAACTCTCATGGGGTACCAGGATGACATAACCTAATGAAAATCTTTAATTTTTCAAGTATTTATTTTTTTGACAATTGTGACCTCAGAAGACTCTCAATGCCAGGTGGCAAAGGGAACACCATACCATAACTCTCATCAGGCCTGACACACGCATTGCCCCAACTCACTGTTGTAATAATCTGTATCTAAAAGGTGTCATATGAAAACTGGTAACATGCTGATCATTAATTTTACTGTGTGATGTATGTATGGGCAGAGTATAAAGAATGATAGATGTGTGCTGGAAATATGTTCCTCAAATGTGTTTGGTACACAGTTCCTAATCACAGCCTGCCCTAGGCAAAGGATTTCACAGCCTTGACTGTGTCTCCAATGTAAATTAAACCTAAGACAAGCAAAAGCACTTTTACATGCAAGGTAAACGAAGTTATCAGGCAAGCAATGGGGGGAAGATGACCATTTAACAATCTCAATGGGAGATGGAGATTGCACTCCCAGAAAGATTTCATGCCTCTTGAAACAGGTCAATGAACTCTGGGAAGATATAAGCCGAGGCAAAAAGCAATTGTCTCATCCTTTACCTGAGGAGACAAAGAAACCAAGTGCTTTGGGCTCTGTATAGCTGGCTGGTGGTCTGGAAGAATGACTAGTGAGAAAACATCTGAGCAAAAGATTCTAATGTGTTACGGTAGAGTTTAGTCTTAGAAGCATATTTTCACTTTTGTTTCTTTGTAATCGTTTGTATCCCTATTCCTTCTACCTGGTATCACTTAAATCTAGGTTCTGCTGTTAATAAACTTGTTTTAATGTTTCAAAATCATCTCAGTGCTGTATACTAAGCTGAGGGCTTCATGTTTTAGTTTATCTAGCAGCCCGGTGTGTATTCTATCTCTTTGGAGGCAGTGAACTTGATAACTTCTGTGAGGATCCAATGAATGGAACTGGACACTACAGGAGTACCAGTTTTGGAGACACTCAGGACTGGAGGGGACTGTTGATATCAGCCTGCAAAGGAAAAACTAGGCTGGGGGAAGCAAGGGAGAGCCCATTGTGCTGTGAGCATGCTACTGGTGGCAAGGCTCTGAGACAAAGTTGCACAGGATAGATGCATGCAGGGTTACAGGGCAGGCAGTGATACACCTCTTACTGGTCTGGATGAACCTCTAAAGCATCACAACAATAAATTTAAATTTTCTGTGGAAAGCAGATATTTTTGAAGAAAAATTTAGTCAAAACCCCAACTTTTCATTAAAAATAGTTTCAGTGTCTGAAAGTGTCTGAGCAGTCCTAATGTACCTGTCCCTGAATTGTCCTTGGGTCCTTGATGGCAGTCTCAGCACAGAGGCCAGAGATGAAACAAGTACATAGAGACTGCCTCAGCCACTCACCCCTGAAGGTATGACCCTTTTGTCCCTCCAGACTTAAGATAATGCACATTGGCAGGGCAGCATGAGGGAGCTTGGACTGATACTGCCTGTTCTGTATTATACTAGTTATGAGGGGGAACAGAGGATTACAGTATGTAAGGGCTTTTTGGTCTTGTATTTTTGTGCTTTTTGTGTTTGTGTTTTAGTTCACCCATATGTTTTAAATAATCCTGTGCAAAGGTTGGTGTAAGGTCCACTACAGTGGGTAGCTGTTATTAACAACAGGGGAACCAAAGCACAGACTGGGTAAAAGACTTTTCCAAGATCAAACAGACGCCTTGTCTTCTGCCCTGTCCACTGGACCACACTGCCTTTCCCATCCAGCATGGAAAGTAATATATTCTTTTTTTTTTGAAGACTTTATATATATATATATATATATATATATATAAATTCTAAAGCAATCTCAGAAAAGTCAAGTTTAAGACCACATCACTATAAATTTATTTGTGTATGATGACAACATAACACTGAGGTTCAGTTACTCAACTGCCACTCACAGTAAAGACTTACAAAAATGCACAGTCAGTGTAGCATAGACCATCTGTCAATCAAAGGTGTGCAATGGTTTATTGTAGAGCATGATCTATATGATTTGACATTTGTATGGGAAGGATTTGAAACATTTTTCTTCAGGCCAAATATCTTTCTCCCTTGTTGGTAAAGAATCAGAGGTTAATCATTAGCTCTCAATTCTGACACTCAGCAAACAGGAACCTAGTTTGCTTTGGAGAAGACTATTATGAGAAAGTCAAAAGTCAAATATTTAATTTGCCATTACAAACATCAAGCAAATGACTGCCATCATTCCTTAAAAGGAAGACACAAACAACTGCATGACTGCATCAATTATTGATTAATACAAAAATATACTTTAAAGAGAGAGAACATGATTGAGGTCATACATTACAATGATTAATGACTGCTTTTCAGAATGCATCCAGTATGTCTTATTAAATTATATTCATATATGGATTAATTAATCTAAAAGCTTTACAAAAAATAAAGGACAAAATTAGGTCAGCTGTTTGCCCAAATTTGTACAAAGGTTTTTTTTTAAATAATTTGATGGATTTGACCATAATTAAAGGTCTTGACTAAAACCTTTAAAAAAAATAATTAAAAAAAAAAAAACACACCACACACACACCCAGCTCAGCAAAGGCATATTTGCTTCACCTTTTTCCTTCAATTTTTCAATATACTAATTTCTAAAATAATAGGCAACACTGATGTTCTTGTTTTCTAACATATCTAGGAGAGAGTCTGAAAAGCACATTTGAAAAACACACATTTTAACACTCCATATTATTGTTCTGTGCTATCTGGGACTACTGCACAGAGACCACTGCAGCCATGTGACTTAAATAGGTTAGCCAGCTAACATTCCAGTATGTTTGATGCAGTCTGAAAAAATACTTACAGTCAATATTTTGCTTCCAACCCTGTCTTCTATTTCTAGCTTGTCTTTTTTTCAACTGCTTCTTTATTATGTGACATCCAGTGGTGTCATGCAGTTTCCTCCCTCCCCCACCAGAAGTCGCAGTGATAACAGGGTATCATGGGAATGAATGCTTCTGAAGATCTGGAAACTGGCACTGCTTTGTGGAAAAATAGTGATCATCTAGGTTGTCAAATATGTAGGTACTTTAATAGCATAACTCACTGTTAATGAAGGGCTGGTGTTCACTAAATGCAAATTACAATAATAATAGTGATTATCCTATATATATATATATATATATATCGTGGTAGTACCCAAAATGTGTTAGACACTGTGCAAACACATAGAAAGACACTGTTCCTGTCCAACATAACTTACAATCAAAATAGACAAGGTAGGTAAACAACATACAGGCAAAATGTTAGGTGTACATCTTGTTAATTACCACTTTTCCCCCAATATCACTCACTTAGATTTAATCTCTTTGGGGTAGGGATCATCTTTTTGCTCTGTGTTTGTACAGCACCTAGCTCAATGGGGTCCTGGTCCAAGACTAGAGCTCATTGAATAGATGATGATAATAATAATTAAGAATTATTAATTAATAACAATTCCTCTTTTTCATTTCTTATATCTCCAGGTGATTCAACCAGCCTGGTTTTTACGCTCTTCATGCCTCAGGATCTATATAGCAGATTGTGAGAGAGAAACAAATGAAAACCTCAAAATCAAAACAAAAGTCAGAGTATGCCCATATTGATAACAATGTTTGAAGGTCAGGGGATTCCCCAGGAAGTAGGGCACAGGGGGGAGGGATAGCTCAGTGGTTTGAGCATTGGCCTGCTAAACCCAGGGTTGTGAGTTCAATCCTTGAGGGGGCCATTGGGGGATTGGACAAGATGACCTCCTGAGGTCCCTTCCAATCCTGATATTCTGTGAGTCTATGTTTTATTTTTCCACCAGCCGTCACTGTCAGATCCTGTCACTTACTCTCAGCCCCTAAAGGTAGAAGGGAGGTTCACTAAAAATTATATATCATGTTGAAAACACTTGAACATCTATGGACTTCTAGCCATTCAAAAGAAAGAAACTCTTTAGAAACTACTTTATAGGAATTTTAAAGATGTAACTTGTATATAGGAAAGCAAAGTCTCCAGAAGCAAGGATGTTCAAAGATAAGGCTGAAATCCAATCATTAGCATGCCTTTTTGAGCCCTGTAGGTGTAGAAGACAACTATCAGAAATACGATTATAACAGTTGTGTAGCAATAGAAAATGGCAATTCATAATATTTCACCAATTGTCCTGGTCTTTGCATAATTAATCTGTGCACTGTCTTCTCTCCAGAATCTGGAAACAAGAGTCAGTTGAACTTTGTAAGGATCCTTCCACACCTATAAGCAAATTTCTACATGGAGAAAAAATTCACAGTGGTGAGGAAGCTTCTCTAACAATACCATTCCAAATGCAGTGACTACAAAGGCATTGATACAGACAATACTGACTTAGGCTTAGCTGCACAACCCCCCCCAAAAGTAGTTGTATATTATACTGCTAGTCTACCAGAAAACTTTTTCTAAGAGATCTTAAACAAAGTGGGCAAATAAAATCCTATTAATTTTTATTCACTTCATTTAATCTCTTTTCATGCCCCTTATGGGTCCACTTTCTATGAACATTTACTTACAAAAGTATAGCAAACAGCATATATTATTTTGCACTTAAATATAAAAGCTAAGTTGTGGAATCATTAGTACATTTGTCACTTTGCCAACTTTTTTTTTTTTTTTTATAAAAAGCTAAACGCAAATAACTTGATCCACTGAATGAAATGACCTGGTTGATTTTACCTGACCTGGTTGAGAACAAAGATTGAATTAAAAACCTTTCTAAAAGTATAGAACAGAAATTGCAGCTTTCATGTTTTTTTGCAAACAAATAAGCAAAATAAATTGCTGCATTGTTTTTAATAGAATAATGTTAGAAAAGAAACTGGAGTGGATAGTTGTGGTTCAAAACAGGTGACTTTAGGGGTTAATGGAAGTAAGGGAAGTAGATACAGCATTTAGCAAGTAACTATGGTATATTAAATTATTTCAGTATTTTTAATGAATTTCTAATATTAATTTGAAATAACTTTTCTCTTTGCCAGCAACAATTGTGTTGTCCCTAGTGAGGAAAATAGTAGACAAGTTGTGTTGTGTGAAGAGTATATCTTGCCCTTTTCCTTACTGATATCTAAAAAATACAATTACCTGGGCTTAACAAAGCTTAACAAACAGAGAGAGAGAGACTAAAATCTAGCCACCTCAATTTGTAAACATGTATTTATGTATATAAGAAAAACAGTGAACCACAGCCATCGGGAGCTGAGGGCAGCCGTGTCTGCAGACAGTCAATGTAAACAAACTGTCTCACAGCCCTAAATGGTTTGGAAAAGGACTTAAAAAGAGGTGTTCATTAAAGGAACAAATGGGGGGCAGTTGAGGACTCCTATGATTGGTACGGCAGGGAGCCAACCCCCGCACATTCTTATAGCCCATCTTAACCCTCCTATGAGGGGCGGGGGTGGATGGTAAGGTCCCAGCAATGGATTTGCTGGAGGGACTTGGATGGAAAAAGAGGAGTAGCTGGTAAAAGCCCCCCGGGTAATTACGGAATAAACAAGGGGTTACCTGCACTGTACCCTGTTATCTGCTGGTTAGTCCCAGACATCTAATAATAAAGTTGCGGCCTGATTAAACCCATGCCAAATATCTCCTGTCCTTCTTTCAATATAGTCAGACAATCAATACATCTGCTCAGGCCCGTGACTAATAGATACAACCTAACCCTATAGGCAGACTATGGAATTTGTAATTCTGCAAAGGCTTTTGAGGCTTAATGAAGGTACTAAACAAAATACATTAATAATAGTAATCATTTCACAGATAACATCTCTGATTTTTTACAAGAAAGGTGTGTTACGACTGTACTCTATTCCACATTAAATTAGATACAAATGGTGATATATAGTGAAACCTGTGCAGTGAAACACCCTTATTAGGTAAATATACTGTCTTACAAGATCAATACTAAATAGTCCCAAACACACTGAGTTCAGTTCTGCTGTTTTTTGTTTGTTTGTTTGTTTTTTGGGGGGGGGGGGGGTGGGAGGGGGATTGTTGTTGGTGGTTTTTTTGAGATCACCTCTACTAAGCAACCAGGTTTGGGGGTTGGTCCCATGAGTATGTGAAATCATTGTTTGGAAACTATTGACACCAATAATCTATTGAACCCTAATGTGAAGAAAAAAAACCCTATTGTTTCCTGAGTAGTACCTTGGCTGCTTTTTATACATACAGATCTATAAAAGGGAACATTTCTGAAAGTAACAATCTTAGCAAATAAGGGACACTTGAGCAGCTAGTAGACCATTAGTCATGGGTTATTCTTCCCACAACTAGATTGGTTAGGAGGCCAATATTACATAATAGAACCAGCCTCTTATAGTCCAAGTGTATTTTAAACTGGAGACTGCTGCATCTTGATGCTATAAGGAACCTCTTCCTCTTTGTAAAGAAGTGATAATATATTTCTGTTAGCAGCATGAAATATAACTTACTCTCAAATTTAAGAACTGCTAATAAACACTCTTTACTTTGTTACATCAATAAATCACATTTTCCTCCCTACCATTTGTTCCCATATGCCAAGATATTAACATTGCATATTTCCTTATCAGTTTATTTTTCTGTGAAATGGATCTGCAGAAATTCCAGGTCAAAACCCCACATGTCATGTATCACTTTACATCACCTTCACTGTCACAATTCCATGTATTATGTCATGTGTACTGGGCTCTGATTGCTCTTTAAGGGACAGACTTGGGAAAAGACTCTGACTTAAAAGGGGCTTTTGATCAGACTTTAAAAGGCCTCTTCCTACAATATACCCGAGGTACTTAGCCTCTGCTAGCCCTACGGCACATTTAGCAAGATTAACGGTGATGCCAGCCCACTTTAAGGTGCATAGTACTGCCTCAACTTTCTCCAAGTGGGTTCCCCAGTCTGGTGTATGGATGATTACATCATCTAGGTATGCAGCTGCATAACTAGAATGAGGGTGCAGCAACTTATCCATGAGGCGCTGGAAGGTGGCCAGTGCCCCATGTAGCCCGAAAAGGAGGACGGTGTACTGGAATAGCCCCTCTGGGGTGGTGAACGCTGGCTTCTCTTTAGCTTCCTTGGTCAGGGGAATCTGCCAATACCCTTTTGTTAAATCCAGAGTAGTCAGGAATCAGGCACTACCCAGTCGGTCAACCAGTTCGTCGATGCCTGGTATGGGGTATGCATCAAATTGGGATACTTCATTCAGTCGCCGAAAGTCATTACAGAATCATGTGGTACTGTCAGGTTTGGGCCCCAGTATGATTGGACTGGACTGGACCACTTACTGAGATTCTTCAATGACCGCTAATTCTAACATCTTCACTTCAGCCTTGATCTCTTCTCTTTTTGCTGCTGGGATTCAGTAGGGTCTCAATGTTACCTCAATGTTACCTTGGCTCCAGGGATTGTGCCGATATGGTGATAGGTCTCAGTCATCTGCCCCAGCTTCGTAGAGAACACATCTCGCTTGCGGTTGATCATGTCAGCTGCCTCGACCTTTTGGTTAGGCGTCAAGTTGGGTGATATCTTCACCTGCTCATGTAGGTTATCCTCTTGGGGAAGGGCCTCCTGGTTGACTAAGCATGTCTCTTGGTCGTGCTAAGGTTTTAGAAGATTGATGTGGTAAATTTGCTCTGGTTTCCAGCAGCCTGGCTGCCGCACCTTATAGTTCACCTCCCCCATAGCCTCGACTACTTCATAGGGTCCCTGCCACTGGGCCAAAAGTTTACTCTCTGCTGTGGGCACCAGTACCATCACCCAGTCCCCCCGTTGGAACCGTTGAACCTTTCTTGATGGTTGTAATGGGTTCATTGGGTCTCTTGTGCTTTCTCCAAGTGTTCTCGTACAATGGGCATAATTTGGGCTATATGATCTCTCATCTGCAGTACATGCTCGACTATGTCCCTTCTGGGATTTAGCTCCTCTTCCCAGGCTTCTCTGGCTATATCTAATATGCCCGGCGGTGCCACCCGTATAGTAGTTTGAATGGTGAGAAGCCCGTGGAGACTTGTGGGACCTCCCAGATGGCAAAAATTAAGTAAGGCAGTAGGGTACCCCAATCTTTACCATCCCAGCTTACCACTTTCCTGATCATGGCTTTGAGGGTCCTATTGAAACTTTCCACAAGGCCATCGGTTTGCGGGTGGTATACAGAAGTCTGTAGGGCCTGTACGTGGCATAATGAACAGAGACTTTCATCAGCTTCGGCATGAAAGGTGTCCCTTGATCAGTCAACATCTCCTTGGGTAGCCCAACCTGGGCAAAGATCTGTACTAGCTCCTTAGCTATTGTCTTGGAAGCTGTGTTGTTTTGTGTTGTGAGACGGCTTCCGGGTACCGGGTTGCATAGTCCAGGACAACAAGTACATGTTTGTGGCCCCAAGCTGTCTTCTCTAGGAGCCCTACCAGATCCATGGCTATTTGTTCAAAAGGTACCTCTATTACTGGAAGAGGTATCAAAGGGGCCCTCAAGTGTGGGCAAGGGCTATGCAGATGACACTCAGGAGAGGAGGTGCAGTACCGCCAGACATCTTCATTTACTCCTGGCCAGAAGAACCTCCACAGGATCCGTACCTGGGTTTTCTCTACCCCTAGGTGTCCTCCAAAAAGGTGACTGTGGGCGAGGCTCAATATGGCTTTTTGATGCTTTTTGATGGCACCAGAAGTTGGTGTATCTCTTGCTCCTGCATTTGCACAACCAGGTACAGGAGATCTTTCTTCACTATAAAATAAGGTCCCGGTACACGGACCTTCCCATCCATGGGTATTCCGTCTATCTCGGCCACCTCTCTCCTGGTGTTATCATATCTGGGGTCCTCCGCCTGGTCCTGCCCGAAAGTCTCTCTTCCAGGACTAACCTGCCTGAGGTCCCAGGGGCTGACTTCTGCTTCTTCCAGCAGCTTGCCACCATCACAGCTGGGGCTGGCCTCCGGCTCACTCTCCGTGGTGCAAGTTTCTCTGTCTGCTGCCCATGTCTGTCTGTCTGCTAGAGAGGTCTTCTGGCCCTGGGTTAGGATCTGGGTTCCCAATGCCTTCGCAGCCTTCCTCTCTTTTTTGGTCTTCCAAGTCTTTCTGGGAGTTGGGAACAGATTCTGAGAAATCTCAGAAAACATCAGGGGTTGACATTCCCCTGGCGATGAGTCACCTCCCTCAGGGTCCCCTCCTCCCTCCAACCTCTCCAGGGAAGTAAATTATCAAACCCTGGATAATCCCTCCCAATGACTACAGCATATGGGAGTTTAGGAACTACTCCAACTGTCACCTCAAGAGGGTTCACCTGAACCTTTCTCTCTACCGGGATGGTCGGGTAATGGCTCATAGCCCCATCTATGCATGTCACTGCTACATGTTTGGCCTGTAGCAGCTGGCTACTTTTTAACAGCTTACCCAGTGTGAGGGTGATAGCACTTCCAGAGTCCACAAGCGCTTAGTCTCCGCCCCATTTATTCTCACCAGCCTGGTGTAGTTATGCAGGGCTAATGTGACCTGAGCAAGGTGGATAAGGGAGTACGGAACCTCCCAATCCCACAAGTGGCATTGCATAGGCTCCTCGGTGCTGGGACACTGTGCTGTTATGTGTCCCCACTCCCCACATGCATAACATCTATAATTGCTTCTAGTCACTCCCCTATTACATGGGTTAGGGGGTTTAATCCCAGGGTTCCCACACTCAGGCCATTCCCTTCCTTCTGGGTTCCCAGCTGGGTTTTGGCCCCCCTCTTCTTCAACCTAGGGCTCCCCAGGGGTTGGGGTTGGGTGATTGCTTCATAAGAGGCCTTCCTTGGTTAGTCGGGTCAGTTCCCTGGCTGTCAGCCATCTTTCTACCAGTGTGATCATTTCGTTGTAGGTGGATGGATCGTTCTAGCCTACCCATTTACGGAGAAGTCCCCGCATGTAATGGTCCATGACCAAAGTCTCCAAAATCTCCTCCGAGCTGCATACCTTGGGCTGTAACCACTTCCGCACGAGGTGTATGATGTCGAATAGCTGGGACCTCAGAGGTTTGTTCTCCTGGTATTTCCACTCATGGAACCTCTGTACTGCTGCTGTCACCCCTGATCATGCTAGGATCTCTGTCTTCAGCCAGGGATAGTCAGTGCCGTCCTCGGCAGGCAGATCAAAGTAGGCCTTCTGGGCCTGTCCGCACAAAAAAGGGGCAAGAATGCTGGCCCACTGATCCTGGGGCCCTGCCTGATGCTGAGCAGTCCTTTTGAATGAGAGGAGATACGTCTCTATGTCATCTTCTGTCATCATCTTTGGCAGACAACCAATGGTCCTCAGGGTTCACGTCCCATCAGACCCCGTGGCCTGGGTGGTGAGGATCTTCAGCTGGTCCACTACCTCAGGCAGGAGGGCTCTATCTTGGGCTGCTTGGCCCACTAATAATTGGTTGGTTTCCTGCTGTAGCCGCATAGACTCCTGTTGTGCCATCACCTGAACCCGGATGGCTTCCTGTTGGGCTGCCATGGCTTGCACCAGAGCTCTCACCAGCTCCTCCATTGTGGTACAAAACAAAACCCCAAAACCCCAGTGCACTTTTTTAAAAAACCTCTTTCTTCCACCACACTGTGAACAGTTGATCCCACTTTTGACACCAGTTGTGACAAAGCTCCGACCTTGTCTCAGTGGGTCCCGCACTTCCAGGTGGATTTACGCTAGCCTCAGAGGCTCACTGTCACCCTCCACATAGCCCTTCTCTCTCTAGAGGCAAGGGTTACAGCCTACTGAACCATTTTCATCATAAGCCTGCAAGGGAGGTGGGAAGAAGCAATCCTCCCTCAGACAGTCTCTGTTATCTCACAGTCTCTGTGATTAATCATGGAGACTGGGGGAGAGTGCAGGGGGGAGCCCAGGCCCACCCTCTACTCCAGGCTCCAGCCCAGGGACCCTAATAGTAGCAGCTATTGGTAGCTGACCTTTTGAAACAGGACAAGTACAATTCCCTGGGCCACTTCCTCACAGCATCCCCCACTTCCTCAACATCTACTTCACCCTTACCTCAGGGCCTTCTTCCTTGTGCCTGATAGGGTTCATACTGCCCAGTTTCTCCAGCAGCACAGCTTCCTCCTATAGCTCCTGAGACACACACCTCACTGACTAACTGAGAGGCTTTTAACTAGTTCAAGCCAGCCATTGATTACTTCAGGTATCCCAATCATCCTAGCCATCTCAAGTGCTTTCTACAAGGATGTTAATTGGTCCCAGGCTGGAACAACTGCCATTTGGTTACCAGGTAACAGGGATTTGTTTAGCCTGGGGCTAACATACCTGTTCCTCACTATTTTCCTATAGCCATCTGACCTTTCTCTGTCACAATATATGTGTGTGTGTTTAAATATAATACAATATAATGTGTGTATCTATATATCTATATCTATATATAAAGAGTACAGTTACAGTAAGTTGCTTAATAACTTTTCTGTTGTCAGATTTGCCCAGTTCTGATATTGCTAATGATGATGGTCCTCCTGGGGCAGCTGGTCCCAAGCCCATTCAGCTCTTTCCTGACTGCTTTATTCACCTGCCAGAGACCGATAGATGTTATCTTGGCTACTAAGACCCTGATTCTGCAATCATGTACACATGCAAATAGCCCCCTCCCTTCAGTAGGTTTACTCACAGGTTCAAAGTTTATGCAGACATACACATTTTTGCAAAATTGGTGCTTAAATCACATTTATCAGTGGCCCTTTCCTTTATCACTGCCCTTATTGTGTAGTCACCTGGATGCCAAATGGTCTTCAGAGGGTTGCTGTGTTGAATTTCAGCTTGCTGCAGGGCTGCTTTTGTGGCCTGCTCAGCAACAGATTGAGCTGTTATATTTTATTTTCTGTGTATGAGTCCAGTTTATCCAGAACCTGAAGTTTATCTCCAGCCCCTTTTGGCTTTGCACTAGCCATTCCCATGAAGGTAGATGCAGTCACTTACACTAAGACAAAAGCTGAACCTCAATGTATTTAGAAGCCTATTGTAGCACTGCAGAGTCACCACTGGATTACAATTGTAAATGACCTGGATACTGCCTTTACACATTCTAGCATATGTAGGCCCCTGGATGCCCTCCCACACCAGCACAGAATCTAGATGTGTATATATAGATTAGTCTCATCAATCTCCTTTGATTTTAAAATGTCTATTATCTGTGGTTCTAATATTCTACATCTTTTACCTCTGATGCTGTATGATTGAAATATGACCATATATATCATTAATATTGCCACTGTTAGACAATTGCAACAAAACTTTTATAAAGTATATCATGCAATGGAAAAGTTATGATTCGCTAAAAATTATTACCTTGTTTAAATCCATGTATCATCACTGTACCTGAAGTTTTGAATATGAACTATCTATATTTCTCTCTCTCTCTCTCTCTCTCTCTCTGTATATATATATAGAGAAAATAGTGTATCCCAAACTTGTTTGTTCCTGCGGTAACACCCACCAGGTAAAATCTATATTGAAGCCAGACAGCTTTGTGCTGGTGGCCCATCAAAGGCAATTAACTCTCACAATAGGCCATAGTCCTGCCCAGTGAGTCTTCGTGTGAACGCTCCAGCCAGAAGCCAACCAGAATTTGGGAAATGCCTTCTCCTGTGAGTCAGCAAGCATGTAAGGGGCATGTGACTTATTCATGTGACCTTGGACTCCATCGTGTGCCTGTAATTTCCCACAATCTGTGCTGTGTGAGCTTTGTTTTGGGGCAGTAAAATTCCAAGCACATGGCAAAGGGTATAAAATACCCTGGAAACATCGCCATCTTGCCTCTTTCTTGTTCTGACTCTCTGGACTGTGGATTTATAACTGAAAAGAGCATACTGACTATGGAATGAAGACCTTCCAATCTTTTGGAAGTACCAGAGACTTTACAAGCCAGCAGTGTCTACAAACCTGATATAAGAACTTTGCAATGATTCTCTATATATGCTGTATTAACCATTTTAACTTTCTTCTTCTTTTCTCTTACAAATAAACCTTTAGATTTGAGTTACTCAAGGATAGGCAACAGTGTGATTATTAGGTAAGATCTGAGTTCTATATTAACCTGGTTATATGGCTGATCTCTGGAGATCAGAAGAACCCTTTGCTTGAGGAAATTGGTTTTCAGTAACCACTCATCATAAGGTCTAGTGTCTGGGTGGTGAGACAAGGGCTGGAATGCCTAAGGAGACTGCAGTTTTGACTTCTTGTTAACCAACGTGGTGAGACAGAAGTTTACTTTTGTTGTTACTGGCAGGGCCGGCCCCAGGCACCAGCTTGGCAAGCTGGTGCTTGAGGCGGCCACTCCGGAGAGGGGCGGCAGGTCCAGCTGTCCGGCGGATGGTCCCTCAGTCCTGCTTGGAGCGAAGGACCTTCCACTGAATTGCCGCCGCAGATCGCAATTGCGATCGCAGCTTTTTTTTTTTTGGCTGCTTGGGGCGGCCAAAACCCTGGAGCCGACCCTGGTTACTGGCTTGGTATAATCTAATAATAGAATAACCACCAGACTGGGGGTGAGTCTGCCCTATTTCTCAGCAGTTTGTCCTGAATTTGGCATCCTCAACTGCAACCCACTGAGGCATGGTGACACCATCCTTCCATCTCCCTTTGTTCTAAAGAGTCTGTCCAAATAGCTGTATTGAACTAGGCATTTATATGCCAGAATCTCCTAACAGGTTCTATCAGGTTTCTGTAGATGAAAGAGATCAAAATGAAACAGTTTCTTACGTGCTATTTGGTCTCTTTGATTGCACTGACAGGGCCTTCAGTCACTGTAATATACCACTAATCATTTACCCTGCATCTCAAGCTGTGACAATTTAGATAAGTGTAATTTTAAATAGCTCTTATGGAACTACTTCTGCATGATTGGAATTAATCGGGGCAGGAATGGACCTTGAAAAACATCACAAACACCTTAATCAGAAGAACTTAAAACTCAGGGACTTTAAAAACTGCCTCTAAAGCAGTTTACATTGAACAAATCTCAATATAAATCAGAGAGGCTTGGCTGACCTGTTTCATAGGGTATTAAAAAAAGCCACTGAAATGCAATTTTTCAAGTCATGCTATTTTTATTCAGATAACTTGTCAAATATGTCTTAATAAGTGATTACCATGGACCTCAACAGTGTTTAGAGAAAGACCCATTTCCAGGGTTGGGAATTTTTGTTACAAAGCTAATGATGAGCTGCTGAAAATACACAAAATACTTAACCATCTTTTGTTTGTTGCAGGCATTTGTAGGCTTCCTCCTTTGTCCATCAAGCAAGAAAATGCCAACAACCTGTAGTTAAATATTTAGGAAATAGTATCAATGACTATCACCATTCTTTATATTTCCAAAAAACAGAATATGAAATTTTACATCTGAAGTATGCAAACTATCTGATTTCACGGTCTATGATAAAACAAACAAAATTATCATTCATTCCTAAAACATAGGACTTCTTATACTAGGGGCTAGATTGTGGCTGGGACTTGTGGAGGGCATAACATCCAAAAGGCCTCCCCTAACACACCTTATTGGACCCATTTCATTCACGCACCCAATGGGGAAACAGATAGGAATAAAAGATAGGGTCATGACGCCCTCTGCCTCCTCAGAGTGAGCTTTCTGGGCACATTAGGGGGAGGGTTGCAATGATACCAAAAGAGCCTGGTGATGGAGAAGAAAGCTGACTGCAAGTTGTTTTCCTTGAAAATCCTGCCAGTGGAGAGAAAAAAGCCAGCTACTTGGTCACATCTCCGAGTCGCTTGCTAAGCAAGATGTTGGGGGATGTAGGCTTTTCACTCATTTCCCTAAAAACTTACTGATGGAGGAAGAGAACGCCACAATAAAAATGTGTGATTTTGTGCACAGTACAGTTTGTATTTGGATCAATTTTCCTCTGTCTTCAACGGGATGTACACAGAACCATCATGAGGGAAGGAACACAATGTTCTATCTGCAGCACCAGCTTGAGTGTTATATTATCTGGAAGTCACTTACTGTTTATTACTCGAACTTGGTTTTCTTTTCCTTCAAGCCAGTTTCTTGCTCATTTTTGGGAATCTAGAGGTTCAGTAATCGGCTATTCTGGGAGTACATATTTCTTTTCTTTTTTTCTTTTTTTAATGGCATCTCAGATTCTTACATGCAGGGACTTTTTCTTACTATGTAAACTGCACCATAATGTGCAGCCACAGAGGCATCCTGGTAATAGTCATAGTAGTCTACTTTGTTCAACAGACCATTTCTTTTTTCCTCTGGACATAATACTGACTTGATAGCAAAAGTGGGAGGACACATGCATCCCACAATCACTTAGAAATATAACTCTAGAATGTAGAAAGTGAATTCAATCATATTAGGATGGCTGGAATGTAGAAAATTGCATCCACGCCTGAGCATCTGTCTGATGGGAGGTATATCATTCTCAGGAGACTATATGTATATAATGATGTTTTAAGTTTGGAAGTAATTTTCTTGAACTTGCATGGAGTTGGGTATTTATTAGGAATGTAATTAAAGATACTATCTCACCCACGTTGTCTCGGTGATAAAATTAGTCATTTAAAGCTCTTGTATGTCTTTTAAAATGTATATGCTTGATGTGTATAAATCTATTTCTTTACAATTATTTTCTTTGCAAGACACATTAGATGAAGAGAACAGTGAAGTTATAAGCACATTGCAGGAACCTAGAGATCACCACAGAGTCTGTCAAATGATCAGTAAAGCATCTGTGCACAGTACTGAAGTTCTACAGGAACAGCACTAAATATCCTGCAAATTCCTACATCTTGCATCCAGAATATTTTATCTGACAGCACTGTACTTGTTTGCATATCACTTTCATTATTTAAGAGAAATTATGGTACACTATCAAATACTCTTGATTATGAAGCACAAAGGAAAGGCCCAAAGGGAGGATTACATGGCTCAACTTCTCTTTTGTTTGACAATGTAAATGTTCCTACCTCTTGAAGAATGCAGATTTGACAACATGGGTATATTGTTTTTTGTTAAAATCCACTGCACCAACCATTCAAAGGTAGCCATTTGTTGGGTGAAACGCTGCAGTTAGCCATTTAAATTTGGCCATGACTTTGGTCCTGTCATGATTCTTTAAAGGCCACAAGTGGTCAGACCATAACTTTACAGCTCATCCAAAAGGTAGTATCTATTAAATCAATTATCTTCTATGAGACACTGCTTCTTTTAGCGTACATTGCAAATGTTGACGTTATGAGATTTCTTACGATTTCTTCAACAGGCACAATTTCCATGAACAGCTATGATCCAAAGGTTGCATACGATAAGTCACCTGGTCACCAGTTTTGCGGTTCTAGTTGGGTAGTTTTAAATAGCCACCAGCAAATCCTGCCAGAGTGAGATTGCTTTAGTTCTAATGTAAACCATTTAAATAAATTTACCATGGCAGGAATAGAATTAGGAGGAGTTGATGTGTTTTCATTGCTCTCCTTTATTTCACAATCTCTACTTCACAATCCTGGCCATAATTTGACATTTTAGATAAGAATTTTGCCAGTAGTTGTCTGTACAATTCTGCACTGCTCTCTCTCTCTCTCTCTCATAGGCACTGCTGTCATATGCAGCCCACAACTTCATGATATGTATGCTGGAGAAGCTACTTCACTGTAGGCCTACCTCGAAGAATCACTGATAGCAACAGACATTGATCAAGTGCTGAAATCTTGCTCTTTAATTATCATACAAGTCTGAAAGGATGAAATTTGTCAACACACTGACATTGGCTTGGCTTCTTCTCTGGCAATTCGTTCTTAAAATTCTACCAGAAAAGAGCAATAATAGATAACCATGTGGTAACTAGTAGAATTATTGAACATGCTGCAGATCTCTGAATATACAGTACTCTCTTTTATACTGACCTAGGCTATAATTGCATCGATACTTTTATTTGGACTAATGTAGGATAAACACAGTGACCAGGAGAGTCAGAAATTGCCAGTATTACTTGCTTGATTTCTTGTCTAAAACAAATTTGATTTCTTCTATGACGTCCTTTCTGTTTGCACACAGTTGTTGGGACAGTTAATTTTGCAAAGATTGTTCTTATCCTAGAAATATATTTTTCAGTTTTGTATTTTACGTTTTGAACTGTGAGTCCTGGTAAGTTATTAGCAGAGTTGGGTGAGGAATGGTTTTCCCATCCCAGGAATTTGTTTTTATTATTCCAATACCCTTTTCCCATCCTGAATCAGGATGAAAAATTGAAATCTCATTTTTTATTATTTTTTTTTTGTAAACCAAAAATCTGAAAACAAAATTAGTTTTGGACAATTGAACTGTTTCATTTTCATATTTTGAAACATTTCTTTTTAATATCATCCTTTGATTTTTATTTTTTATCAGTTACAGTTAACTTAAATTGTGAAACAAAGTTGCTCTGAAATGAAAAATGGAATTTGTCCCATTTCAACAATTTTGTAACTTTTTTTTTCAAATTTCCTTTTCAAAACAGGAAATTCATCAAAGCCAACATTTTGTGGGAAAAGTTTTGGTTTAGACAAATCTGCATTTTTTGTTTGAAAAAAAAATTGTTAAAAAATTCCTGATCCGCTCTGCTTAGTAGACATTAATTAACATCTTAGTGCCAAATTCTCCAAAATAAGTATTTTGTAGAGGTGGTAAAAAGTTTTCCCCTCAGAGCATCTTTAACAAAAATAGCTTTATGCCCAAAAAGCAAAATTTTTACTGATAATTTTTGTTTTGGACAAAATGTTCTCAATGTTTCAACCAAAAAAACCTAACATTGAAATCCAAAAGCAGAATGAAGATTATAATTTATAGGTGTAGTGTGCCACTTTTAAAACTTCAGCAGATAAATGTTTGTCCAAGATTGTTTTCTCCTCTGCTTCTCTCAAATCCTTCTCTATCTATTCTGAAACTGTGTATTTAATTCTTCCTCTAGAAGATCAAGGCCTAAATTTTCAAAGGCTGGCCTCCAATTTGAGCATGCAAAACCTTATGTGCATGTATTTTTTCCAGAAATACACTTTTAATAACTTTTTGCTCATTATTTTCTCTTAACTGTGTTAGTTTTCCTGAAATTCTTTTTCTTTACATGTTTACATTTACTGCTACAAGGAGTTTATCATTCTTACTTTGATTGAAGTAGGATGATGTAGTGCCAAATTTTGTTCTCACCTGTAAATTTGGTGTAAGACTGAATTTATATGTGATAAGTGCAGAATTCGACCCTAATTTTATTTGTCCTGTACTTCTTATTTGATCTATGTTTGTGAAAGCTCATACTGCTTCTACTAGTTAATGAGTAAATAGAATCACAGTATATTTGTGGAATGCAAAAACTTAAGTGATTTATAGGCTTAATTCCAATTTAAAGTCTTATTTACACAGGACTTATAACGGTAGTAAGAAACTATGTTTAAAATCCCTTTCTAAATTGACTAGCTAAACCAATTTGCTATGTCTTTGTTACAGTAATCATTTAGCATTAGTTTCAACACTATTCTACAGTTGACTCCACACGCACTGGCAAACTATATTGTGGTAGAAACCATTCTAGATGGTATAAAAGGATTGGTGAGTTCAAAAGACCTGGGGACACACTTTAACTATTTTATTCCTGATTCCCACTGGATGAGGTTGGTTGTAATAAGTACTCTTCTCGTGGTGCTCTGTATATTCATAGATGCTAGCAGATACTAATGTTTCAATGGCCAAGGGTATCTTTAAAGATGATTCCGTATGATTCAAGAGCCATGCTCTGTGCCTGAGACATTGAAAAGATAATAGATCTCTTTACAAGTCAGAGAAGCTTCTTCAGTAGGCCCAGAGTTCCCTGGCTTCCTCCTAAACTGAAAGACTACAACTTGTTTTACTTAGCATTCCCCCCTCCTCATTAAAAATTTCAGGGTATCCGATTGCAGAAATGGCAAAGAAAAGGCAGGAGATTCATGAGTAAATTTTATTTTACTAACTAAAAAATGCATTTGCGGAGTTAATAAGCCCTTACACTAATATTATGGGGAAACTTTCATATATTAATGCATACCTATATGTAATGACAACATTTTATTTCTTTTGCTTTTCCTTTAAATCATTAGAAAGAATTCAGAATAGCAATGTATTAACTTGACTCTATGACATTAATAACAACTTGACTTTTCTACTGAGTGTTCTAGGGAAAGTACTGTTATCCTATCTTGTTTGTTTATTAAAGCTTTGATTGTACCAATGCTTTCAGCTTTTATTTTAGCAGTTGTCATGGCTGTCTACACAGACTAGAACCAGAATGGTTTGTATTATGCAAACTAGTACATTTAATCTATTTTAAAGAAGCATACTGTTGCCCATACATTTCTCTTCTACTTCAGAGGATTATTAACCATGGTTTTTGATTTGTTATCGTAGATCTCTAATCAGCCACCCCTGCAGTACACATGGTCTCAGCAGCAGGAAGGATGCAGGAGACAATTCTTTCTCAAGCAAACAAAGCAATTCCATCTTCTTCACAAAGAATTGCTCCCACCTCGCAATCAAGGAGTATTCCAGGAACAAAGGCAATTTTTCTTTTCTCTATTCCAACTGAAAGGACGCTAGACTATTTTACCACCTGGAGAGACTAGTTTCTCTGAAAATTAGTGCAAATATGTGAAATTATGAAATTTCTTTTTAAACCATAGCAGCATATGCTATTGTAAAGGCTAAGCTTGGAAACCAAGCAATGTTTCATTACAGCTTATTCTATGATTTCAGTGTTTGAACATAGAGAATATATAGACACCAGTGCATCCCATTTGAAATTAATATTCCTTTTCTGTTTGCTAACATGAAAATGTTGTTACATGCCCTAGAAATCCACCTTTTAAAAAAAATAAAATAAGCTTTAAAATGTAAATATGCAATGAAAATGCATTCAGTTTTGAATTAAATGGAGGAGACTGAACATTAAAGCCATTTACAGTTTTAAAGTTAATGCAAAATATAATTTGCTCTTGGATCATTGGCTAAAAATGGACAGTGTAACCCTACAAAGCTAATATCTTCTAATAGGGATATATAATCATATTTATCCCTCTATATTGTTTCAAAATGTAATGGCAAGTGAATAACCTGAAACGTGTGTAATCCACATTAACAGTGTGATTTCATCCTCCCCTCTATTGGCTAGTCAACATTTAGTTGTTTTGGAGTCTGCTGATGCAGAGGGGGGTCCTGGTCCTTTAGTTCAGTTAGTAACAATTCATGTCTTTGGATCCATAGGTCTCAATTTCAGTCTGCACAATTGAACCAGCTATGGGTGCATTACACTTGCACGGAAGAATGAAAAATAAAGAGTCTTGGGAGAAATAAGTGTACTCGGACTGTAAAGGGGTTTATTTTATTAAGCAATGGATTTGGAACTTTAAAGGTCTGTCCACTCCACTTCCAGATCACCTCAAAAAATAGACTGAAGGCCAAATTCTACTCTCAGTTATATCACAGTAACTCAAGTCTCTGATGTTCCCAAGTGCTGAATTTGGCCCAACCATTTATTGATATTCAGGGATGTGGCTAAAATAATCTAAATGGTGGAAGAAAGAATATTTTCTTTAAATACAGTTTACACTATCATGGAGTTTAAATTGTTCCTGATTTTTCTTGATGGGCAGAATTGGAAAGAAAAAAAAAAAAAGGTTACCCTATTCTGTGATCTCTGTTCACAGATATATATAATATAAAAAGTATGCTGAGATCTGCATTAGACATGACTGTGTATGCCTAAGTGGTAATGCAAATGATCTTTTTAATTGACTATTGGACTAAAATAAAATTGGTTTTGCAGGCAGCAAACATCTCACACTGAACTACAACTCTAAATTTGTAAATTAAATGAAATAAGAAATACTGTATATAGGGAGGTTCTTTGCCGATCTAAAACTAGTAATTTTGTCCCCAGACCTGGAAATCTTTCACCATATTTCTCAGGAGTGAAAAATTGCAGCCTTAATTGTTTTCATTAGGGTTGTCAGAATAGATTTATACTGATTCTTAGCCATTGTAAATTGTAATATGCAGGATCCATGAGCCTTCTCGTCTTTTCATCTGTATACATCTGTCAATGGTTGAGTTTATTTGATATTGTCTGGCAGAACTACTCTGGTGCACCTTGCCTTTTAATGTGCTCTCAATCATATGCCAGACATTCCTTTTCTTCATCACATGCTGTACACAGCAAGTCTTTCTTAGCTGTTGTTTTCTCTCATTTTGTATCTGATAAAGCTATGCAAATCAATTTATTATTGTTACTGATGTTTCCAATCCTGCTTTAATCAGTATAAAATATGTACACAAGGAACAAAATCAAGAAATCTAGTTTAGAATGTGGTTCTCCTACCCATTTGATATGTTTGCGCTGTAGATATCTAGTCTACATAAAAAGAAAGTCATCCACTTTACGTGATAAGGATCCCAAATCCAGATGATACTCAGTATATACTGGTCATGCCATCTAGAGCTGAACTTAATCCTCTTTTACATTTTTTGAATGTTAGTATTTTGCCATTTGCAAAAACTCAATCAATGTAAAGGTCCATAAATAAAATAAAAATGGATCCTGTTTAATACTAAATAATCCATTTTCTTCATTTTATTGGTTTACACAATTGTGTAGGCATTCTGGGGCATATAAGCTTTTTTTTTTTAACAGCTTTCCCTGATACCTGATAAAATTGACATCTTCTTTCCTAAACATAATTTACCAGACACCAATAGTTTCCAGGTCAACAGATTTTATCCTTCCAAGGTCTTTCTCAATCAATTTTTATGTCTTATAGGTGGATTTGATCCCTAATGAAAAAGTGCTTACACTTCAGCAAAATCTGCTGGGCCTTGTTTTCAGTTTGTTTATTTAATATTAATATCTAGAGTAATTTTTGGAGTAACAGATATTGATAAAAACTGATCCTAAAGAGCACCAAAATGGATCAACTTTGGTGCTTTACCTCAAATATTCTCACTGAATGTATGAAAAAATATTAGGGACACCTGCCTCCACCAGCAAATTCTTTGTAATCTATTCTACTTCCTGAGAATTCAAGAGGCAAACCCTGATTAAAAAATAGTAAATAGATATGGATAAGCTCATTGATTTCAATGACACCCTAAAAATGTCATTGTTGCTAGGTGCAGTGTTGTTGTAGCCATGTCAGTCCCAGGATATTAGACAGACAAGGTGGGGGAGGCAATATCTTTTATTAGACCAACTTCTGTTGGTGAGAGAGACAAGATTTTGAGCTACACTGAGTTCTTCAGATCTGGGAAAGGTATACAGAGTGTCACTGCTAAATACAAGATCAAACAGATAGTTTATCATAAGAAGATAGCACATATTCTAAGGGACTATTCAAGGTGAAGTGACCCACTGTTGCTAGGTAACATAAATGTTATTTTGGAATCAAGTAACACTTCCACACAAGGCTTTCTGTATCAAGGATAGCAATCTTAACCCTAGGTTCATCTACATGAATTAAAATATCTGTGGGTCTCTGTTTTATTCCATTATCATTCCCTTAAAAGTTTTTATAGCAGCAGTTCCAAATAAAGCAGATCAAATAATTTGTAATGAAATTTATTAGACAATTTCATTTCTATTTCTGCTTGAAAATATTTTTCTCAAATTTACTGGCTACTTGAAAATGTTTACAAAGTGCATATTTCAGTGATTACAACCAGTGCTGTAATTGGAATGGTCTTATCTATACTGCCAAAGTGATGGCTGATTGTGGGATACAGTTTAGAGTTTTTGGAGCAGGTTACTCCTTCACCCTCTACGTGCAACTTTCACAGCTGCTACAGAACAAATTGCTTCCTATCTTTCTTCTTCCCTGTTGTTCTTCTTCCTGTTCAACTTTCCTGAAGACAAGTGGGTAAAGAAGGGCAAGTCAGAGAGCAACTGGGGAGCAGATTGAAAGGACTGGAATCAGGCATAGCTCTCCTTCACATCCCATCCCTGTTCTGTTCGTCCAGATCACTTTCAAGTGCAATGCAGATTTCTGTTGTATATCCACTACATTTGTATATTTTTCATAGATGTCAATGGAATCCATCACCATGGGGACAAAAATTTTACCCTGAAGCTCCAAAAACTTGTATTGGGGCTTTTTTATACTCAGTACCACAGCTGAAGTGAGATTACTCATAATCACATGTGTGTTTGATTAAAAGGAACTGAAATCAATTGTTTATCAGAACAATTTAATATTTCAGCAAAGGGCACTAAAAAAGGAAGCTGTAGACAAGGCAGAGTTCCAAGAGAGGGAGAGAACTTGACAAATATACTCTCATTTATCCTGGAACTGTGTTGCTTAAACTGTAACTTTACTGTTTGCTTTTAAAGTTCTTTGAACAGTCGGTCTACTGTGCACACTAAGGCAATAAAGCTACATAAAGACCTAGGTTTATTGTCATTTTTCATTGGCCAAACAGTAGCTCACTTGCAAATAGTTCAGACACTGATTTATTAATTATTATTTATTATTAAGATCTGTCAAATATATTGATAGCTTATTTAAGAGAGATATACATAATTTGTCCTTAAGTGTATGCAATTTGATTCAATGAAATTAAAAGCCTGGGTACTGGCTATGATGCCCTTTTAAACCAGTCCTAGAATTTAAGCACCAACTAGTGCAACAAGAGGATACTTTATATAGAGCATAGATTTGAGTTTCAAAGCTCTTAACTGGATTACTAGCTGCAGTTCCAAACCAGTTACAGTAGGGAATAGCACTTTTGAAAAATTAATGGACGGGATCTAAGCTCCAAATGTTTAATATATTTTGTTTATATAGTCTGTGGTTTAAAGACCTATTTTGAAATTAATTTAGTGCAACCAAACATTCTCAGTCAGACAATATAATGCTGACACAGCCCCTTATTTTTTGTCATAGATGCTTTTGTCTTCTTCTGGTGACATTGAATGCTAATTTATTATAACTGACAAAAAGAATTAAAAGGAACTTTACTGGATAACTGAATAAATAAAAAGGTAAAGTGTTAAAGGTGTTGTTTGAAGCCCAAATGTCAGCATCACCTTTTTGAATTTATGGTTCTTATAAGATATGGCATTTTGATACAATCACTAGAGATTTGATTGTGGTGCACAAACTTAGTTATCTGTAAAGTACCTTAAACAGTAAATTGTTCTAAATACTTAACCACTACTGCATAGCTGCAATTAACTACTAAAGTGTCCTCAACCAATAGAAATGTAGAACATTCATTTTAAGGTCTAATTTGGATGATTATCAGCACAAGACCAAGGGGATGATTTTACAACAGTGTAACTCCATGTATTTCAGTGGATGTAGTCCTGTCTTGATTTACTCTGCTGTCAGCAGGCAGAGAATCATGCACCCTATACTTGGCAAGCGTGGTACATGATTTTTCATTGTGTGAAGTCAAAACAATCAGGAAATTCTGTTATTGACTTTTTTTTTCAGAATACTGAAAATCATTTTTCTTGGTTGTTTCTGTAGAAGTTTGTCATTAGGCAGCAGCAGCAGATTCACTTGATTTTGATATAGTGCTGGTGGAATGTAGAATGGACTTCCATATTGAATGGTCCCATGAAAATCTTCTTCCTTTGGCAAGATTTAGCATGAGAGGATTCAAACTTCTTAAATCCCTCAGAATTGCATCTTCCAACTTCATTCATGGTCAGCCTTATGCTCTATTTCCTTTGACCTCTGGTTTATAAACCTTCTGTAAAAGCATACCTTCCTCTGCACATTTTACATAACCCCACCATTGCAGTCATCTTGTTCTTAACACGAGCAAGACAGCAACTTGACAGGATCATCTAATTATCTCCTTGGTTGTGAAAAAATCAATCAATGGATGTTAAGAATACACCAGAACATTTTACACTGAATACTATTTAGTTTCCTTTCCTCTGCTGTTTTTAACACTGTTTCTGCTCCATAAAGCAAAGCTGTCATCATTACCATATAGAATATTGATAGCTTAGCTATTTCACAGACATCCTGTCACCCAAACAGAGGCCTTTGAAGATGCCAAAATGCTGTTTAGGCCACACAGATTCGACATTAGATTTCTTCAGTTATAGAACCTCCTGTTGTCAACTGGCTACCAAGATAGATATAGCTATTCACCCATTTGGTATCATTTCCACCTACATGCACAGTCAGCAGGACGTTCATTTCCATTGTATAGGAGGCATGCACAGCTTTGGTTATGCCACCATTGATCTTAAGTCCCATAGATTCTGCTCTGCAGAATGCTACTGAAAAATGACTAGAGTGACAAAAGGAAGTTATGTCACGTTTACGGACTTTTCAGCTGTTTTTGACTCAATGCATTGAACAACACTGTGGATTCTACTACACCAGTATGAGGTGCCTGAGGATTTAGTGTGCCTAGTGAAAAAGTGCACCACTATACATTTAGCCATAGGATGGCCCATGGTTTTATTACAGACTGGTTTTCAAAAGCATTAGGAGTATGCCAAGGATGCATTCTCTCACCTGCATTATTTAATGTTCTAAGACTATCTGATGATGAAGCTGAATGAGGCCAAAGTACAAGGTGTGAAATGTAAAGCTTCGTCTTTGGAGGATGTTGAGTATGTAGGTGATATTGCCTTACCTGGAGAGACTACTGAAAAACTACAGCTCATGCTGGAAGAGGTACAAAAAAATTACAGAATGCCTGGGTTCCCTTTGACACATTTCTGTAAATGGTAATGAATTACATTTACATAGTGTCATTCATTCAGAGATATCAAAACCCATTCAGACTTGATATAGATACAGATATAGTCGTCAATTTGCCAACACTGAAATGCTGCCATCTCTGGAATAAAATACAAGTATTTTTTCCAGTGAAGAAATTTATAGTCCTCCTCCTAATTAAGAGAATATGGTTGTGCTTTGCTGTCAAATATTTCTAAGGGTGCATTTAGAAAACTAAAAAAATTCCTCCTGATTTATGTTAGCTAGGATTTTAGCCTTATATCAATTTTTCCCTTTCCTGTGACCATTTCTGCTAATTTGTGGTCGGTGCAATTTTTCATCTTTTTCTGAGGAGATTTTCAAAAGTGCCTAAGGTATTTTGGAACACAAGTCCTATTGACTTTGAGTGGGACTTGTACTCCAAAATCCCTCATATGCTTTTGAAAACTTAACTCTAAATGCACAGATTCTCATTCTAAAATATTCTTTCTGTTTTGAAGATTTCACAATATATAGCTGTGATAATGAAGTGGTGGTAGTGCCCTTTTATGGACCCAGCCAGTCAGTTAGTTATAAAATCCTTCTTAGTAGCTGTTCTCTACTTGCTTTACCTGTAAAGGGTTAAAAAGTATCACTGCGATGCATAGGTAAAAAGAAGTGAGTGGGCACCTGGCTAAAAGAGCCAATGGGAAGGCTAGAACTTTTTAAAATTGAAACAAGACTCCCCTTTTGTCTGTCTGTCTGTTCTCCAGAGAGAGGGAACAGAGCAGTGATGCTGTAAGAAGCTTTGGGCCAGGTATGAAAAATCATCAGATCATACCTAGAAACTACTCATTTGAAACCCCAGATATGTAAGTAGATCAGGGAATCTCTAGGAAGAAGTGATTAGGTTTATCTCTTTTTTATTTCTTTATGGCTTGTGGACTCCTCCGTCCTAACCCCAGGTGCTTTTGCTTTGCTTGTAACCTTTAAGCTCAACCTCAAGAAACTATTCTTGATGCTTAAGCCTTGTATTTGCTCTTTTAAAATCTAGCAATAACCTGTTTCCAGATGTATTTTCTTTCTTTTTGTTTTAATAAAATTTACCTTTTTTATGAACAGGATTGCGTTTTTGTGTCATAAGAGTTTTGTCCATATATTGTTTAATTAGCTAGTGGCAACAGCTGATTTCCTTTGTTTTTCTTTCTCAGCTCTTCCCCAGAGCGGGGGGTGAAAGGGCTTGATGGTATCCCATAGGAAGGAATTCCCAAGTGCGCCCTTCTGGGTCCTCAAAGGGCTTCTGCACTTGGGTGGTGGAAGCATCTACCAATCCAAGGTCAGAGAAAAGCTGTAACCTTGGAAGTTTAATACAAGCCTGGAGTGGCCAGTATTAATTTTTAAAGTCCTTGCAGACCCCCATCTTCTGCACTTGAAGTGCCAGAGTGGGGAATTAGCTTTGACAATAGCGTATCCCTTACAAAGTGCCATGTACATGGCCTTAGGTATAAGGATCCCATAGGCCAAAAAACATGGCATTCCAATTAAACACCACTGAACACCTCAAGTTTTTGCCATGAACATATAAAAAATTGAAATATAATATACTTTTTACTTTTTCTATAGAAACAGACTATCTTTTGGCAGCTATGATTTTAAACACACACATACTCACACACATATAAGCATATATATATGTATATATATATATACACAACATAGCTGTCATGGAGTCACTGAGCCAATGCTCTGGAACTACTCCATATGAAGCCAGTCAGGACTCTGGTGTAGCATACCTCCTCTCTCTGAGCATACTGTCACCAGGGCAAGAAGCTTACAGAGCTTTGACCTTCCTGTGTCTGACCTCAGAGCATTCAGCATCCCCTTTCATACTGTGCGCTTCCCTCAGCAAGTCTGCCTGGGCAGGGCTCTTGGGGAAGCCAGAGGGCCCAGCACCCCAACTCCGCAGTTAGCCGTGACTTTCAGCCAGCATGTAGAACAGAAGGATTTATTAGTTGACAGGAACAGAGCGTAGAACAGAGCTTGCTACCGGTAGCACAGAAATCAGTGACGTTCAGACAAGTCCATCTTGGGGGAACACCGGGCCAGACGCCCTGGACTTCCCCTCTTCCAGTCCCCCAGAGCAGACTGCCCCGCTACCTGTGATCCAACCTCCGACACCCCTGTTGCTCCCCTTCCTGGTCTTTGTCTCGCTTCCCGGGCAAAGAGTCACCTGGTCACCTCTCCCTCCTGGGTCTCAGGTTACGAAGGGCATCTGCCATAGCATACATGCAGGCAGCTGGAGCAGCCTCACCTGCCCCAGAGGGTCTCAGCCAAAGTCACACACCCTAATTCCCACCATCTAGGCATTGGTGCAGCACACAGGGAAACTGAGGCACACACAGTGCTCATGCAAAACACTAAAACTCACATAGTCTCAACAGTAAGACTCACATAGCTCACATATAACATAACAAGGGAAAATCCCCACTTTGTCACAATAGTCCAATGCTTATTGTTTAAATACTGTAGTCAGTAAGATGTTGGGATGTTGATTGTCTTATCCTGTACTAAGAAAGAAATGAAAGTAATGCTGTAAGAATAAATGAGTGTTGCCCATGTTGACTGTTCCCTTTTAAGCCAAACAGAGCAATAGGATCAGAAATAGAAACAAAATCAGTACAGCTGCTCAAAATTTTGTCATCAAGACTAACTTTTCATTGCAGATGAAAATTTTCCTGCAAAATTTCATTTTTGATTACATTTTTCTTTTTTGTTGAAATCACAAACTGAAAAAAGCTCAGTAAAATTTTGTCCTACAGCACCCTCTGCTATACATTATAGGAGCCCACAAACTAACACCACTTCATTAAAATTCTTGCTGTTGAGCTACATGGTTTGTTCATTGCCCTTCATGACTTAAGGCAGTTCCTGCTGCACAGGAGTTCAGGTGGGGATGAGTTGCAGTGGAAGTGATGGTATTCTCCCAAAAAGCATGTCTTGTGACACCCACTTCTCAGGAATCCCATTTACTTAACTGAGGGCTTGGCTACACTTAAAATGCTACAGCAGCACAGCCTCAGTGTAGACACTACCTATGCCAATGGGAGGGTTCTCCTGTCGGAGTAGGTAATCCATCTCTCCGAGAGGTGGTAACTAGCACTGTCTACACTGGGAGTTAGGTCAGGTTAGCTACGTTTCTCAGGGGTGTGGATTTTTCACACTCCTGAGAGACAGAGCTATACCTATGTAAATTTGTAGTGTAGACCAGGCCTCATTCTACTTTTCTGTTTTCCCCATAGAGAAGACTGAGCTATATGATGGGAATTAGACTGAGTAGTGATCTGGGGCTTTTGGGAGGCAAAAGTGCTAGATTAACATACTGACTGTTAGGTCCTCATTCCTAACACCACACTGTAATTGTACAATGGTAATGCCTAAAGGCCTCAGTCAGGGGTCATGCTGGATGTAGTATAAATTTATTTTATTTGGCATATGCAATCCGGTCAAACCAAGCCATAGCATTCTTAACAATGGATAAAGTATAAACGAATGAATAGAATGGCATTGTGCCTGCCTTGAAAATAAACTTCACCAGGGTAGTGGTCTTATTTTGATTTTCTCTATATTACATTTTTTCTTGCAGTTATTAATAATCATATAAGATTAGTTGTGCTTTTTGTAGCCATAGCCAATGTCACAGTTTCAATGTAACTGCACCTTTGACACCCCTCCTTGTCTGCTCAAGGATTGCCCTCTCAGGGCTAGCTGCACTGACCCGTGTCCCTCTCCCCACTTACCAGAGGCTGAGGTTTGCTACTACATTGCACTTACTGTGATTCTCTCCAGCAGGTTTGACAAAGAGTCTAACCCCTGCCCCTTTTTCTCCAAGGGCTGAACAGTGTATGCCAGTATACAAGTGTATGTCAGCAATTACATCTCTTTCAAAGCAAGGTACATTCATTTAAGGACAAAAGCATACAGAAAAATCACGTGCAAGAATTAAAAGGTCTAAATGCATACTAAATGTACGAGAAATTGCCCAACTACCACATGAGAGAGGCTGGCAGATCAGAGTCCTTCCAACCCTTCAGCAGGGTCAGGTCCCCTTTTGACAAAAGGTCAGGTATGTTTCTTTAACCCTCTGTCAGGTTAAATTCAGCCTTTTATACTAAATGCCCTTTCTTTGACACTTGGCCCTCTAGTACCTATCTGAATCAGTATATGCAAATCACCTCAGAGGATGATACTGCTCTGAAGCTGTTTACAGTGCCAAAGATTGCAGTATTTACCACACACTGTTTTTCATTCCTTCCCCATGGAGTAGAATATGATCCCTACCCATAATATTCATTAAGTTAATACAACAGTCCCCAAAAATACTGCATGTAGTTTCAATATCTGTCACATATAACATAATACTTTTTCTTCTGCATCATAATATTATTTTACTGCTTTCTTTACTTTTCTATATATTAAAGTGTCCTTACACTTTAATGAGAGTGACTGATAGGCTGCTACTTCAAGTGAGGAGCAATATGTTTTCCAAATTGTGATGAAACTGAGTTGCAAAGTTAAGATCTAGATTTTTATATTCAAGTTTTTGCTTCAGCTCATTGTACAGATTACAGCCAGATGTCAAATCCCAATCCAAGTACAGATTCACACCTGCTGCAAAGTCCAGAGGTGTTTGAGTCTGGGTTAGGAGCTCAGGACCATCTTTAACTCCAACCACTTTATTTATAGAATTCTTACAATGCTAGATATTTTTTCTTCCAAGGTACATGGTAACTTTTCATTCAATCTTCACTTGGAACCATTAGCTAGTTCTGTAATTACCACTTCTTTGGCACATTGCACTCTTTAGGAGCTGCATTCAAATACAACAGCAGTTGATATTGTTTTTCCTCAGAACACCAATGTTCTTTTTAGGTCCATTTTAAAACTTCCAGAATGATACACTTCACAGGAGTCTTTTCTTAAATCTTTTCGTTTTGCTGAGTCCAACCACACCTCTCAGAGTTGATAATCTTTACTGTATGCCAGGTATTTTTTGTCTAATATGCTAGAAAAAAAAATCTACTGCAGCTCTAGGAGAGCTAACAAGGCACTGTATAAGCTCTAAAATTCGGTTCTCTTCTCCTCCATTCTAACATCAAGAGCAAAGAAAAGGAAGTAAGGAAGGACTTCCTAATGGCTAGGGCACGAGCTTGGAACTTTGAAGATTAATTCCCAGCTCTGCCACAGACTCTCTGAGCATTCTTGGATAAGTTGCTAAATTTCTCAGTACCTCAGTTCTCCATCTGTAAAATGGAGATAATAGTACTACTCTACATCACTAGGGTGTAGTGAGGCCAAATACATTAAAGATTGTGAGGTGCTCATTATTTTGGAACTTAATGCAAAGATTTTTACTTTGATTTAGCTTTCCTTCAATGACTTCTTTACACACTCAGAGTACCATAAATAAGCAAGCAAACAAAAAAGCCCTATAAATTAATCAAGCTATTCCTCCCAGCTGAGAAGAAAGAGAGAGAGAGAGAGTGTTATTTTATTTCTATTTTAAAATACTGGGAGCAGATGAGACACAATGGCCCTGCGTGCCATAAGAGTAGCTAAAAAGCTAGATACTTATTCCAGTTCCACTTCAGTACATTGCAAAATGCATCCTTGCTGAAAGGCAGTATTTTTCTGTATATTGCACATGCTTTTCTTTCAGAATTTAACCTCTCTAGTCTGTTTTAATTTTACCATGGTTGGTAGGGAGTTAGGCACTGAGCCTAGTGGAACTGTAATCATTTGAGGGAAAGGGCATAACCACAGATGGGCTTGGAACCACTCAAATCTGAGCCTGCATGAATGCCAAGTTTAAGTAATTTTTTTTTAAAACCATGTACCTCACGGGCAAGAGTTCAGGTACTGGGAAAATAGACTATTTCAAAACTATCTAGGGGAGTTTGACCAAGCAAAGACAAAGATATTGTGAAGCAATGTTTCTGTGGGATCCTCCTCTCACACAACAAACTATGTGAAAGCAGTATTCGATTAACAAGTTGTGAAGCATGTGGCTTGAATGTTTTGGAAGTCCCAAGTATTTCCATATTCCATGTTCCAACTTTATTTTAAATGCACATAGTGTAAGCAAACATGCAATCTACCTGCAGTGCTTCAGCCAACACAGCAAAACAAATGAGTATTAAATCTCTTAAGAAGACAACAGAAAGGTAATGAATCCACAAAACCAACTGACATCTTCTGAATCTAAAAACTCTTCACTGACATCTCTTTCAGCAAGGGAAATGACAACTTATAAAAAAAAATGTTGGATGGTCCAGCTGTTAATATGATTGCTTCCAGGGTAAGAAAACTCCAAGCTGGCCTTCTGATTTATCTAATATTAATGAATCACTGACGTAGCCAAAACTTCAGCATTTTCTGACTTCTGTTATCTGCTATAAAAAAAAATCACACTTTTGCAAACATTGGTATACAAGATTTCAATGGCTGGAATATCACATTGTTGGTGTCACTAGGCATAGCTACCAGGTAACTCTGGGGAGTGGAAGGCCATAAGTGCCGATGAAACTCCTGCGCTCTGGGTCTACGTGAGCCACAGTAACTCCATCTTGTGAACTTTGACCTACCTCCAGGCTAACTGCTTACATGCTGTAGCAGAAATGTAATGGTCAGCTTTTCTAGCAGACAGCTGCAGTTTCATTCACACTAGCAAAACGCTGTAGTGATAAGAGCGGGGGAAAAGGGGAGGGGGGAAGTTCACATGCATCTAAGGCACAAGGCCACAGATAAACAGATGAACAAGAACTTTTCTCACATACCAATGTAGTGCCTATTGTAACTGTCGTCTGGGAGTGAGGGGTAGGGGTGAAATCAAACAAAGGCTTGCACACAAACAGCTTGGAGTATAAAATGGGAAACTTGTTTGTATTTGTTGCGCTTGATTTGAGACATGCTGGTCTCCTAGTGCCTATTCAGAGCTCTTGAATAAACTTGGATTGCTTCTCCACCTCGGTGTGTTCATTGGTGCAAAGCACACCGGGCAACGAACCCCGTTGTTGCCCCTCTTGGGCCCTTTGGGCCGGCAACAACATGTCTAAAAATGCAGTGTTTTGCAAAATATGTAGGCATTCTGGTGACTTGCTCTGAAGACATATTCTGTCAGCATGGCTTTAGTGATTGGAAGTATATGTATCAGACCTGATCCAAACATGAATCAAGCAAAGTGCATGCAATAGCAATCATAAAGAGTGGAAGATATCAGGTGATGGAAATATTTTGAACCAGCTAAACAAAGATGCAATGAAAACCTTATTAATAGATAAAAATAGTGAGCATATTAAAGTCATGCTTGACATTGTGCTGTGCTGCTCAAAACAACAAACTTCTTTACATGGACACAGAGAAGGCCAGGAAAGTTTAAATAAAGGGAATATTCTTGAGCTTTTCAAACTAATCAGTAAATATGACAAGGAAATTCTTAAAAATGCTACTATGATGAGCCCAGATACACAGAGCGGCCTTTTAGAAACTGAAGCCTCATTACTTCTGGGCAAGGTTAATCAATAATTATATAAACCTCCCAGCACTTACTATGCAATTCTTGGCAATTAATTCAAAAATCTTTCAAAATGGGAGCTTGTTGAAATGTTATGTGCTAGACACATGCACAATGGATTAGTTAAAGAAAGAGTAGTGAAATTTGTGGATACAGGTGACATAAATGCAAATGGACTTTCTGAGAAAATTCACAAGTTTTGGAAGTACTTTGAACTGGAGCACAAATTGTGTATCTGCTTCAGTTTAGATGGGTCATATGTTATGTCTGGAAATAAAAGAGGAGTACATGTAATTCTGAACCACAATTTTTGAGAGTGATTTATGTGCATTGTAACAATCATTAAGCTGGTCCTTACCACAGTGATTAAAATAGCTGCAAATATTGCCACTGGGGTTTTTTGAGCTTATAAACGGGTTGCACGCTTTTACAATGGGAATTTTCGTTTTTTGTAAAATCAAATAAACTACATTCCAAGCAAGAGTACCTTGAGCTTGAACAGGCTATCGATACACATTGGAGGTCCAAGTCTGGTGTGGTGAACAACGTACTAATGCTTTCTGATGTCATACATGATGTGTTAGTGGAATTTACATAATGTGGAGGACAAATAACAGGGGAGGCTCAATCTCTTCTCCAAAAAAATTCAAACAAAAAAGTTCTTGTTTTTAGCAGTAACTTTTGGAAAATTGTTTAAATGACTGCACTACCAAATGGTTGCAGATAACCTCACTACACATTAAGCAGTGGTGACCCTTGTCGGGCTTGTCAAAGAAGGTGTGCTTCCCCTTTAAGGATGGCTGGAGAACCAGAATGTTACCTGCCACATGGAGGCAGCTCCATACCAAGTCAGCGTGAAGATGCTGACCCATCCCCCGCACAGGTGACTGGAATAGAAGAGACTATTTATGCCCACATCTGTACAGTAAAAGCCCTCTTTTCACCAGGACCGGGCTGGGTATTACCCACCCCCTCACACACACCCATGGAAGTAGTTGAAATACAGATTTCAGGCATGATCCACTGTGGACATTACACTAGTTGCTCCTTTCTTTGGGGCACTGGGAAGGAATTTTTTCCTCACCACGAGTTTGGCCAGGGTAAGATGGGGTTTTTCGCTTTCCCCACAGTGAGTTGGCCTCTTAGTGGGAGGTAAAGAACAAAAGGCTCATTAGACGCTGCTGTCACAATTCATTCTGTAAGCTTGGGCATATGTCCAGAGCAGGTACTCCATAGGAAATGGATATGGGTGATCAGACAAAATAGATGGGGAAGGATTTAAAGGAGGTATTCTTTAAAGGAGCAAAAATGGGGGGGAAGGGGGGCTTCTATGACTGGTATGATAGGGAGGGAATCTCCCCCTCCTTTATAGCTCCCCTTAGTTCTCATTCAAGGCAAGGGGTGGCAAGGTCCTAGCAGTGGGATGGCTGGGGACCAGAATGAGTAAGGGGAGGGCTATCAACATTCACCCTCACCCTCCCACCCCCGGTATATGTAAATAAATTAATTAACTGCACAGCACTTCACAATTTTATCTTTTGGGTACTCCCATTTAGGAATAAAGTTGCAGTCTATTTAAATCAGTTGTCCTCATTCCAGCATAGCCAGACAAGCATAACTCTGTCCATTACTGACTGTATTGATCTGATAGAAGGCCTTAAAGAGAGTATATGTAATTTCATAGAATCATAGAACTGGAAGGGACCTTGAGAGGTCTTCTAGACCAGTCCCCTGCACTCAAGGTAGGACTAAGTATTATATAGACTATCTCTGAGGACGTGTTTGTCTAACCTGCTCTTTAAAATCTCCAGTGACAGAGATTCCATAACCTCCCTAGGCAATTTATTCCATTGCTTAACCACCCTGACAATTAGGAAGCTTTTCCTAATGCCCAACGTAAATTGCCCTTGCTGCAATTTAAGCCCATTGCTTCTTGTCCTATCCTCAGAGGTTAAAGAGAAGATTTTTTTTCTCCCTTCTTCTTGTAACAACCTTTTATGTACTTGAAAACTGTTATCATAACCCGCCTCAGTCTTCTCTTCTTCAGACTAAACAAACCAATTTTTATTATCTTCAATTTAAGAAGCAATAAAGTGAATGGTTTCAGTCAAGTGCCGTAGTTAACTAATGAATTGATGGAGAGGTATGAAATTGAAATCTGGGATGTAGTGTCATGTCAGAAGAGAAAATAACCAAATCAATTGGATGGTTTGTTTGTTACTTCATCTTTTGAAATTCAACCGTGGTGCATTTTAATGAGTAATTGACAGCAATGGGGAGGCATAGTTTAGATTATCAGCTTTCTAAATTGAACAACCACTTTCAGAATAACATAAATTGCCTCATGAAAGCCATGGCTACATGCTTGCCAAAACTGCACACATTTTGGCTAGCAGGAAAGCCTCAAATCAGCATATATCTTGTACAGTATTGATCTGGATTAAACTGAAGTTTCAGTGTTCATTCAACAAATGAAGTGCAAATCAACCGCTGAAAAAAATTATCCAACACTAATAAAAGTTTTAGATGATTACCACTTGAATATCTTTCTCCATATGCATAGACTTTTAAGGGTTTTGATTACATGTCTAATGACCAGCTATACAGTAGAAATGCTCTACTCCACCATGAATAGGATTAAAACAGCTGTGCAAACATCAGCACTGACAAATCGCCTGAATATGCTATCTCTCCTGTCATTTGAAAGGAACCTGTGCAATTCTCTGGATTATGACCCCGTAATTACCATACTTAATGGAAAGTCCTAATGCCTTCTCCCTGTAGAAAGGTAGAGTGGAAACAAGAGGACAGTACCTAGGTAATAAAAGTAATTTACTGACTGTCAAGGCTGTATCCCCACTTTGAACTTTAGAGTACAAAATGTGGGGGCCTGCATGAAGACTTCTAAGCTTAACTACCAGCTTAGGTCTGGTCCGCTGCCACCATCCAATGGATTCCCTTCCCTGGGAAGCCTTGAGAAACCTTTCACCAATTTCCTGGTGAATACAGATCCAAACCCCTTGGATCTTAAAACAAGGAGAAATTAACCATTCCCCTCCTTCCTCCCACCAATTCCTGGTGAATACAGTTCCAACCCCCCTGGGATCTTAAAACAAGGAGAAATTAACCATCCCCCCTTCTTTCTCCCACCAATTCCTGGTGAATACAGATCCAACCCCCTTGGATCTAAAACAAGGAAAAAATTAATCAGGTTCTTAAAAAAAAGGTTTTTAATTAAAGCAAAAGGTAAAAATCATCTCTGTAAAATCAGTATAGAAAATAACTTTACAGGGTAATCAAACTAAAAGAGCTCAGAGGACTCCCCTCTAGTCTTAGGTTCAAAGTACAGCAAACAAAGATAAACACTCTAGTAAAAGGTATATTTACAAGTTGAGAAAACAAAGTAAAACTAAGACGCCTTGCCTGGCTTTTTACTTACAAGTTTGCAATATGAGGGACTTGTTTAGAAAGATGGGGAGAACCTGGATTGATGTCTGGTCCCTCTCAGTCCCAAGAGTGAACCCACAACCCAAACAAAGAGCACAAACAAAAGCCTCCCCCCCCCCCCCCAGATTTGAAAGTATCTTGTCCCCTTATTGGTTGTTTGGGTCAGATGCCAGCCAGGTTACCTGAGCTTCTTAACCCTTTACAGGGAAAAGGATTTTGGAGTCTCTGGCTAGGAGGGATTTTATAGTACTGTACACAGGAGAGCTGTTACCCTTCCCTTTATAGTTATGACACTGACTTTTATTAATTTACTAATCAGTTAACATTTAAAATTACTATGTTCTTTCTGGTTCAGTGATGCAACTTGCTTGGCTCTTTAAAGTACATTTACTTCAGATTTATGTGGAAACTATTTGTTTATGTTAAATGGATGCCCAGGGCTGACATTTAATCTATTTAGGTTTCATTGTTTTAAATCATTTGCAATATAAATGATTTGTTGTGACATCAGACATTTGGTCATGGCCCATTCACCATAAATTGGGGCCCCACCCAAATTTCCATTCCTAGCTACATCACTGTGTGATGGTCTTCTGTGTCAAATACCTATCATTCTTCCCCAGCATGACCACATTTTTCTGTTTCTGCTCTCTACTTCTTTTTCCTTGCTAATTTCTTTATTTGTCACCAACCTTTTGCTTCTTTTTGTTCCTTTGGTGTCTGTCATTGTTCCTCAGCCTCTCTTTAGCTACCATCTCTTTGTACTTGGATGAGGCAGTCTGCTTAATTGAAACTAAGTCAGCATCTTGACTACCTTTTTCCTCTTTCTAAAGTTATTCCCATTTTTAATAGTATTAAGTTTAGAAACTTATAATATGTCTGCATATGTGCTTGTACACGTGTGTGTATGTGCAATGCTATTTCAAGGGGAAAGTGAGAGTCGGATCTCAGGCTCAAGCAACAAGCCTATTGTTGAGGGAGGGATTGTTATAACTAATACTGTTAGAAATAGTTGCCTCTCCTTCTCTTTGGTAATTGTAGTACATCTACCCTAGCAATCTGCCTGGCAAACAAGACCAAAATCAGACACTTCTATGCCAAATACGCAGTTAACCTTGTGCTTCCCCCGATCCATCTGCAGAATATACAGCATTCTGGACAAGAGTGTGAAGCCCTATGAAAGTGTGCAAAGGGAGTGGAAAGGTCACAAGGTGCCACCCTTCATTTCTTTGCACAATAGGTGTTTACAATCATTATCATTACACTGCTGTGAACACACAATCTGCTCAGAGTTAGCAGGGGTGTATGGAAAGGGCAGCACAAAGTCCTCCCCCTCCTCCCAACCCCACCAACAGAGCAGGCGCATATGCTGGAGCATATGCTGTTTACTGTCAAAGGGTGGAATAGTGGCTGCCGTCTCCAGTGGGAGTCTTGTAGCCACTGAAATCTGTGCCTCTCCTTACAGCCACTGTCCCAGCCTGGAGTCTGAAAAGCTGGTATTATGTGGGAAACTGAAGCTCTGGTCCCTTACCTATGAACCTGGGGAAACTCCGTCTCCCCATAGCTCACAACAGCCAGGGAAATCTTCCCAACGTCAGGGAACCTCCCCAGTTCAGAACCAAAGGGAACCTTTTCCCCAATTGACCACACCACTCATCACCAAAGGGATCTATTCCCCACACAACAGCCAGAGGCACAGGATGACTTGTCTGCCATTTATTGCTAGCAGAAGCTGAAAATGGAGCCAACCACTGCTGCTGCTATGATGAACAGCTGTGAGTAGGCTGCATCTAGAGGGGAAATAATGGTGAGTCAAAAAGCACTGGTTGGGAGAGTGGGGGAAGGATGAGAAGACAGTACTTGGTCATTTGGGAGAGAGAAAGATTATAGAGTTGATGGATTATTTCTTTTGGAGAGGCCAAAGGGACACTGTGCAACCGATGGACTAGTTGTTGAGGTAAAGGGGAGATGTTGCTTATATCACCAACTACAGTGAAGATTTTTAGATGGAGGCTTTTGTTACAATTTTTGCATGACATCCCTGACTTTATTTTCTTGCTGCCCTCATGTTCCCCCCCACACACACTTTAAACTTCTCTATTGCATTTAAGTTTGCTGTTGCCTCATGAATACAACAAACTGGAAAAACTTTTTTTAAATGAGGTTGCTCACCAATTTCTGGCATTCTCAAAGATAAGGGGTATGTATTTGGGTATGTCTACACTATGAAATTAGGTCAAATTTATAGAAGCCGGTTTTATAGAAATCGGTTGTATACAGCCAATTGTGTTTGTCCCCACATAAAATGCTCTAAGTGCATGAAGTCGGCGGACCGCGTCCACAGTACCGAGGCTAGCATCGACTTCCGGAGCGTTGCACTTTGGGTAGCTATCCCACAGTTCCCGCAGTCTCCGCCGCCCATTGGAATTCTGGGTTGAGATCCCAATGCCTGAATGATGCAAAACAGTGTCGCGGGGGGTTCTGGGTACATGTCGTCAGGCACTTCCCCCTCCGTCAGAGCAATGGCAGACAATCGATTTTCCCCTTTTTACCTGGGTTACCCGTGCAGACAACATACCACGCCAAGCATGGAGCCTGCTCAGCTCAGCTCAGTTCACCGTCACCATATGTCCTCTGGGTGCCGGCAGATGTGGTACTGCATTGCTACACAGCAGCAGCTAATTGCCTTTTGGCAGTAGACGGTGCAGTATGACTGGTAGCCTTCATCGGCGATCTGGGTGCTGGCAGACATGGGGCTGCATTGCACACAACAGCAGTCCCTTGCCTTTTGGTAGAAGATGGTATATTATGACTGATATCCGTTGTCATCGTACTGCAGTGGCTGTCAATCATGGGCACCTGGGCAGTCTTGACGATGATGGCTATCAGTCGTAGTATGCTATTTTCTGACAAGCGCCCAGTATTTTCTGCCAAGCACCCAGAAGATGCCGAGGGCTATCAGTCATGCTGCACCGTCGTCTGCCAACTTAAGATGTAAAAAATAGATTTGTTCTGTATTCATTTGCTTCCCTCTCCCTCAGTGAAATCAATGGCCTGAGGGTTTTGAGTTCAATCTTTGTGGGGGGAGGGGCTTTCTGTGTGACAGTTGTTTGTGTTTCTCCCTGATGCACAGCCACCTTTGTTGATTTTAATTCCCTGTACCTGTACGCCATGTCGTCACTCGTCCCTCCCTCCCTTCCTTCCTCCATCCGTCAGATACTAGTTTCGCGCCTTTTTTCAGACCAGACGCCATAGCACTGGGATCAGGGAGCCCACTCAGATCACCGCGGCAATTATTAGCACTATGAACACCACGCACATTGTCCTGAAGTATATGCAGAGCCAGGACATGCCAAAGCAAAACCAGGACCAGCCGAGGAGGCGATTGCAGTGCGGCGATGAGAGTGATGAGGAAATTGATATGGACATAGACCTCTCACAAAATACAGGCCCCAGCAATGTGCAAATCATGGTGTGACTGGGGCAGGTTCATGCCGTGGAACGCCGATTCTGGGCCCGGGAAACAAGCACAGACTGGTGGGACCACATCGTGCTGCAGGTATGGGATGATTCCCAGTGGCTGCGAAACTTTCGCATGTTTAAGGGCACTTTCATGGAACTTTGTGACTTGCTTTCCCCTGCCCTGAAGCGCCAGAATACCAGGATGAGACCAGTCCTCACAGTTGAGAAGCGAGTGGCGATAGCCCTGTGGAAGCTTGCAACGCCAGACAGCTACTGGTCAGTCGGGAATCAATTTGGAGTGGGCAAATCTACTGTGATCCAAGTTGCCAGGGCAATGAAAGACCTGGTGATATCAAGGGTAGTGACTCTGGAAAACGTGCAGGCCATAGTGGATGGCTTTGCAGAAATGGGATTCCCAAACTGTGGTGGGGCGATAGATGGAACCCATGTCCCTATCTTGGCACCGGAGCACCAAGCCAAGTACATAAACTGCAAGGGGTACTTTTCAATGCTGCTGCAAGCCCTGGTGGATCACAAGGGACGTTTCACCAACATCAACGTGGGATGGCCGGGAAAGGTACATGATGCTCGCGTCTTCAGGAACTCTGGTCTGTTTGAAAGCTGGAGGAAGGGACTTACTTCCTGGACCACAAAATAACCGTTGGGGATGTTGAAATGCCTATAGTTATCCTTGGGGACCCAGCCTACCCCTTAATGCCATGGCTCATGAAGCCGTACACAGGCAGCCTGGACAGTAGTCAGGACCTGTTCAACTACAGACTGAGCAAGTGCCGAATGGTGGTGGAATGTGCATTTGGACGTTTAAAAGCGTGCTGGCGCAGCTTACTGACTCGCTCAGACCTCAGCGAAAAGAATATTCCCATTGTTATTGCCGCTTGCTGTGCGCTTCACAATATCTGTGAGAGTAAGGGGAGACATTTATGGCGGGGTGGGAGGTTGAGGCACATCGCCTGGCCGCTGATTACATGCAGCCAGACTCCAGGGCAGTTAGAAGAGCACAGCGGGGCGCGGGGCGCATCAGAGAAGCTTTGAAAACGAGTTTTGTGACTGTCCAGGCTATGGTGTGAAACTTCTGTTTGTTTCTCCTTGGTGAAACCTCCACCCCACCCCTCCACCCGGTTCACTCTACTTCCCTGTAAACTAAAAACTCCACCCTCCCCTCCCCCTTGGAGCACCGCTTGCAGAGGCAATAAAGTCATTGTTACTTCACATTCATGCATTCTTTATTAATTCATCACACAACTAGGGGGATAATTGCAAAGGTAGCGCAGGAGGGTGGGGGAGGAGGGAAGGAAAAGGACACACTGCAGTTTAAAACTTTAACTCTTATTGAAGGCCAGTCTTCTGATGCTCGGGCAATCATCTGGGGTGGAGTTACTGGGTGGCCAGAGGCCCCCCCCACTGTGTTCTTGGGCGTCTGGGTGAGGAGGCTATGGAACTTGGGGAGGAGGGCTGTTGGTTACACAGGGGCTGTAGCGGCGGTCTCTGCTCCTGCTGCCTTTCCTGAAGCTCAACCATACGCTGGAGCATATCAGTTTGATGCTCCAGCAGCCGGAGCATCGACTCTTGCCTTCTGTCTGCAAGCTGACGCCACCTATCATCTTCATCCCGCCACTTGCTCTGTTCATCCCGCGATTCAGCCTGCCACCTCTCCTCTCGTTCATACTGTGCTTTTCTGTAGTCTGTCATTGACTGCCTCCACGCATTCTGCTGTGCTCTTTCAGCGTGGGAGGACATCTAGAGCTCCGTGAACATGTCATCTTGAGTCCGCCATTTTCTCCTTCTAATCTTCCCTAGCCTCTGTGAAGGAGAAACATTTGCAGCTGGTGGAGGAGAAGGGAGAGGTGATTAAAAAAGACACATTTTAGAGAACAATGGGTACACTCTTTCACATTAAATTTTGCTGTTCACATTACACAGCACATGTGCTTTCGTTACAAGGTCGTATTTTTCCTCTTATATTGAGGACCTGCTGGTTTGGTGTGAGAGATCACTCACGCAGTGCCAGGCAACAGATTTTGGCTTCCAGGCAGCCATGGTAAGCCACAGTCTTTTGGCTTTTTTTCACCTTCTTAATATGTGGGAATGGTTTCAAACAGTAGCGCTCTCATTTCTCATACCAAGCACCCGTTGGGTTGGCCATTAAAAATGGGTTTGCAATGTAAAAGGAGGGGCTGCGGTTCCCGGGTTAACATGCAGCACAAAGCCAACTAACCCCCTTCTCCCCCACACACCCAATTCTCTGGGATGATCACTTCACCCCCTCTCCCCCACCGCATGGCTAACAGCGGGGAACATTTCTGGTCAGCCGAGCAGGAACGGGCACCTCTGAATGTCCCCTTAATAAAATCACCCCATTTCAACCAGGTGACCGTGAATGATATCACTTTCCTGAGGATAACAAAGAGAGATAAGGAATGGATGTTGTCTGCATGCCAGCAAACACCGGGACCATACGCTGCCATGCTTTGTTATGTAATGATTCCAGACTACGTGCTACTGGCCTGGCGTGGTAAAGTGTCCTACCATGGCGGACAGCATAAGGCAGCCCTCCCCAGAAACCTTTTGCCAAGGCTTTTGGAGTACATGAAGGAGAGCTTTCTGGAGATGTCCCTGGAGGATTTCCGCTCCATCCCCATACACGTTAACAGACTTTTCCAGTAGCTGTACTGGCCGCGATTGCCAGGGCAAATTAATCATTAAACACGCTTGCTTTTAAACCATGTGTAATATTTACAACGGTACAGTCACCAGAGGTCCCCGGTGTGCCCTCAGAGTCTGGGAGCACGCCTTGGGTGAGTTCGGGGCTTACTGGTTCCAGGTCCAGGCTGTTGGGGAAACCGGTTTCTCTGCTTCCTTGCTGCTGTGAGCTATCCACATTATCTTCATCCCCCTCTTTCTCGTACCCCAATCCCTCTTCTCTGTGTGTGTCTCTATTGACAGAGTCAAAGCACACGGTTGGGGTAGTGGTGGCTGCACCCCCTAGAATGGCATGCAGCTCTGCGTAGAAGCGGCATGTTTGTGGCTGTGCTCCGGACCTTCCATTTGCCTCTCTGGCTCTGTGGTAGGCTTGCCTTAGCTCCTTAATTTTCACGCGGCACTGCTGTGCGTCCCAGTTATGGCCTCTGTCCTTCATGGCCTTGGAGACCTTTTCTAATATTTTGCCATTTCTTTTACTGTTACGGAGTTCAGCTAGCACTGATTCATCTCCCATATGGCGAGCAGATCCCGTACCTCCTGTTCGGTCCATGATGGAGCTCTTTTGTGATCCTGGGACTCCATCACGGTTACCTGTGCTGATGAGCGCTGCGTAGTCACCTGTGCTCTCCACGCTGGGCAAACAGGAAATGAAATTCAAACGTTCGCGGGGCTTTTCCTGTCTACCTGGTCAGTGCATCTGAGTTGAGAGTGCTGTCCAGAGCCGTCATAATGAAGCACTGTGGGATAGCTCCTGGAGGCCAATAACGTCGAATTCCATCCACACTACCCCAATTCCGACCCGCTAAGGCCGATTTTATTGCTAATCCCCTCGTCGGAGGTGGAGTAAAGAAACCAGTTTAAAGGGCCCCTTAAGTCGAAAGAAAGGGCTTCATCGTGTGAACGTGTCCAGGCTTAATTCGATTTAATGCTGCTAAAGTCGACCTAAACTCGTAGTGTAGACCAGGCCTCAGTCAACCTGCTGTGTGATTTCTCCCCCCATTTAGGCGAAAGAGTAGTAAGACAGCATAGTTGTGATTCTTGTAAAGCAATATGATACCTGCTCAGCGTGAATTTTATTAAGGCTTATAAAGGATTGAACTTCGTGAATTGACCAGCTGTACATTCTTGTCAGATAACTTCCTACTTGTTCTGTTTTATTTTCCATTGCTTGGTGTCACAGAGGACTTTCATCTGTGCAGCTCTTTCTGCTTTTTATTCTGTTTCCTCTCCTCTGTTATTGCTGAACATAAACTCCTTAGCTATTATCTTAATTCTCACTTTTTTAAATTCATTAATTCATTGCCTTTCACCCTCCATTGCCTTTCTCCATCTTGTTTCAAGGCTATTAAGATTAGATTTAATCTCTGATGGTTTCCTGTTTTTCTATTTGACCCATAGAGTTTATTAGCTTCAATCTTCTTCACCATACTTCTGCAAATGCATGTCATAGATTATGGTCATCAACTTGTCCATCTTTTTCCTAAACACTTTCTGTCAACGCTAATTTCATATTTGTTACAGTCCTGTTATTCCCGTCTCATCCTCCTTAAATGCTGACCACTGATTTCTTCGCCCTCGGTTCTCACTCTTCTGGCATTAAACTTGTTCAGTGTTTGCAGCAGTGTGAATCTGGATGATCTGCAGTGTCTCCTGAACTCTTAGAGTTTTTTTGTTTCACTAAGTGCATTAGCTGAGCACTGCCTGGATTGGCCTGGCTCTGATTTGTCCTTGATATTTCCTTCTTCAAATTCAAATAGGTTTGTAATTTAGATATGATTTACCAAACTTTGTTACAGTTCCACCTTTATCTTACTGCACTAACCTTTTCCTTTTATCTTGATCCAGTTAAAACTGCCACATTTATGGTGAACTTATATGTTGCCTTCCCTCTACGGAAATGTATTGGAGGTTTTTTTCCTATAGAGATTTTCCTATTAATTATATGTTTGTATTACAGTAATGTCTAAAGGCCCCATTTGAGATTGTTGATCCATTGTGTCAGGTCCTGTACAGATGTAGAGTAAAACAAAAAAGACCATGCCTTGGAAAGCTTACAGTCTAAATAGCTAAGACAGATGAAAGGAATGAGGGAAGGGCTAGCCTCCAAGTAGATTGATGTGATAGCCTGCAAATGTCATGTTAGATTTTTTCAGTCAAGTTTTGGCAGGAAGGGAATAGAAAGACAGAAGGAAGCAAGAGGAGACATTGAAGGGAGGGAGGTAAGTGGGATGGGGAGAGGGGAAAAGGAAAATTGCAGAGCTTGAAGGGCAGTAGAAGTTAGACTGAGCTGAAGAGACTGGTAGTGGTTTGGAACAAGCAGCCTGTCAGCAGATGGGAGAGAATGTTCAGAGGAAAAGCTATAGAAAAGACTCTGATGAGATCATCAGTGTCTGAAGATCCATGCTGCAACTGCTGCTGTATCTATTCCTGCAGGCTGAGCCTCTAATCATGAGCTGAGTTCACCATGAGTTTCTCTTTCCCCTGGGCTTATATGGCATGGGGAAGGGGGAGATTTTATGGATCCTTGTGTTCCTGGAGAGGGACTCCCAGCTACAGAGTTCTGGGCTCAGGGGAAACAAGGAATGGGGTAGGCTTGGCTAGGTCCCTCTCTCCCCTTCTACCCTGTATGCCCTTACTTATATTTTTATTCAATAAAGCAGCTCATATCCCATATACACTTATTAGACTTCCCATTGCTTCTATCTTCCCATTCTCTAAAACTGCCTCTCTCTTTTAAATACAAATGCTATGACAGTCAGTGCTAGAATTAAGAGATGTATGTAGGGATGTCATAGCCACACTATTAACCATCAGAGGACGGGAAAAAAATGTGAGGCAGAGCATACTATCACGTTATCCCCCACTTCAAGCACTTATATATGGAATATATATGGAGGGTATAAATTCCATTAAACTAGGTGAACTCTAACCTTACATTAGCTTAGCCAATGGTTTGCATAAAGTATCCCCACCTGACCCGCTCACAGAGAAGATATTTAGTTAAGAAGAGCACTCTTAGCCTGTTGAGTTAATAACTGTAACTAAAAGCATTCATTTGCTTCAATTTCCAGTTCTGTTTGCAGGATGAGGTCTGAGATTAGTTAGTTTTTATAACTCAGTCATCTCATTTCCCACCCAGTCTGTGTTTTTACTTATTTGTGTGGGGGGAAGGTTGAAGAGGAAGATTAATATGTGACTCCCTTTCCTTGTGTAGATTTACAGTATGCTTATAAACTGTTGCCAGATTTCCCTCTATATTTTAGTAATGGGCAAAGAGATTCATACATATCACTATACAGTGTAGTACAATTTATAGAGCTCTTTGGAATCTCTGTTATAATCACTATATAAATGCATTGTTACTATCATTATCATTTCCCTTTGGGGAGGATTCATTTAGATTACTTGCTATCTACACCTTGTTAGACATATAGTATAAAGATTATTTATCAATTTATCCATATATGTTACAGGCATATGTTCAGAAGGGCATATATGCGGTCAGTCATCCATGAACAGCTTGTCTTTTTGCATGGACATCTTTGAGTATGTTCAATGGAGGTCAATTGGATCTATAGGAAGGATTCTTACAGAAAATGTCAACAAGATTTTATTTATTCCCCAAACCATCCTTCCTCCCTCCCCATCCCCAGAATAAAATACGTATGAAGGCAACTACGCAAACATAATCTTAAAAAAAAAAAAATACTAACTGCAGCAAAACAAACATGATTTCAAAATCACCAATTCATACTCTGCTGCTGCCCAGATCATGAGAGGGTTGTATGTATGTGTGTCTGCCTATGTCTGTAGAGTAAGGAAATATTTCTCCACATGCTATGTGAAGATTACATAGCCACTTTGCCTACATTTTTAAAAATTCTATTTGAAATGAAGGAAGATTTATTGTGCTACATAAATGATTTGGATTTCCTTACAAGAAAAAATCTCCAGTCTTCCATAAAAGACATATATACTGCTGGAGATTCAAACTACACGTACACCATACATGCTGCTGGAAAGGAAAGGCCTTGAATTTGGAGGATTTTTGCCTGATATGATAAGTGTTAAAGTTAGACTCATCAGTGTTTCAACTAGGAAAATTGTGGTATCTGAAATGGAAAGCTACAATTCATCTGTGAATAAGCTGGGGGCTTTGATTTCTTGAGGATTACCCCATTTATTACTTTAGTCTCCATTTGTACTACACAAACAACACCCAGGATACCAGGCTTGGTGAATTACTGGTTTCACCCACTATGACAAATCCTATTGTGATGCTCGGTACCCTGTACCTCCATGTTCATCCTTATAATATGATTGTGTGGTATCCACTGCAAAGTTTGTCATGTCAGGTGTCTTCGGAAGGCTCATGATGCACTGAGCATTGTTGTGTTGGTATTGTTATAGGTTGTAATTTCATGTATATAGTTTTGAGGCTGAAAATGTGTCCTCATGGCTTAAAAAAATATGCACAAGTCCATGGGTCCAGATCTAATGCATCCGAGGGTGCTGAGGGAATTGGCTGATGTGATTGCAGAGCCATTGGCCATTATCTTTGAAAACTCGCGGTGATTGGGGGAGGTCCAGGACGATTGGTAAAAGGCAAATATAGTGCCCATCTTTAAAAAAAGGAAGAAGGAGAACCCGGGGAATTACAGACCGGTCAGCCTTACCTCAGTCCCTGGAAAAATCATGCAGTAGGTCCTCAAGGAAACTATTTTGAAGCACTTGAAGGAGAGGAAGGTGATCAGGAACAGTCAACATGGATTCACCAAGGGCAAGTCATGCCTGACCAACCTGATTGCCTTTTATAATGAGATAACTGGCTCTCTGGATATGGGGAAAGCGGTGGACATGATATATCTTGACGTTAGCAAAGTTTTTGATACGGTCCCCCACAGTATTCTTGCCAGCAAGTTAAAAAAGTATGGATTGGATGAATCGACTGTAAGGTGGATAGAAAGCTGGCTAGATTGTTGGGCTCAACAGGTAGTGATCAACGTCTCGATGTCTAGTTGGCAGCCGGTATCAAGTGGAATCCTCCAGGGGTCGGTCCTGAGGCCAGTTTTGTTCAATATCTTTATTAATGATCTGGACCATGGGGTAGATTTCACCCTCAGCAAGTTCACGGATGACACTAAGCTGCAGGGAGAGGTAGATATTCTGAAGGGTAGGGATAGGGTCCAGAGTGACCTAGACAAATTGGAAGACTGGGCCAAAAGAAATCTGATGAGGTTCAACAAGGACAAGTGCTGCACTTAGGACAGAAGAATCCCATGCACCACTACAGGCTGGGGAGCGACTGGCTAAGCAGCAGTTCTGCAGAAAAGGACCTGGGGGTTACAGTGGGTGAGAAGCTGGATATGAGTCAGCAGTGTGCCCTTGTTGCCAAGAAGGCTAATGGCATATTGGGCTTCATTAGTAGGAGCATTGTCAGCAGATTGAGGGGAGTGATTATTCCCCTCTATTCAACACTGGTGAGGCCACATCTGGAGCATTGCATCCAGTTTTGGACCCCCTACTACAGACAGAATGTGGACAAATTGGAAAGAGTCCAGAGGAGGGCAACAAAAATGATCAGGGGGATGGGGCACATGGAGGAGAGACTGAGGGAACTGGGCTTGTTTAGTCTCAGAAGAGAAGAGTAAGGGGGGATTTGATAGCAGCCTTCAATTACCTGAAGGGAGGTTCCAAAAAGGATGGAACTCAGATGTTCTTAGTGGTGGCAGATGACAGAACAAAGAGCAATGGTCTCAAGTTGTAGTAGGGGAGATCTAGGTTGGATATTAGGAAACATTATTTCACTAGGAGGGTTGTGAAGCACTGGAATGGGTTACCTAGGGACGTGGTGGAATCTCTATCCTTAGAGGTTTTTAAGTCCTGGCTTGACAAAGCCCTGGCTGGGATGATTTAGTTGGTGTTGGTCCTGCTTTGAGCAGGAGGTTGGACTAGATGACCTCCTGAGATCTTTTCCAAACCTAATCTTCTATGATTATAAAGCAAGCCCATGCAAAACTCTCCAGGAGCAGAGGGGCAGTTCACACCTCATCAGGGCATGTATGGGACAAACCCAGACCAGCTTCACAGGAACAAAGGACACTGGCCCAGACAGCAACAAAGGATCTGTTGGACTCTCGATTGAGTAATCCCCCTTCCCTTGGTCAGTTTGGGACTTCGATAAGGTAATGCTCACCTGACTCTAAAAGGGGGAGGCAGCAGCCAAGAGGGAAGAAAGGACATGATAAAAGGGAGAGATGCTTGCCAGGCTCTCTCTCTCTCTTCCACCTCCATCTACAGACACCACCACCAAGCGACTGAAGCACTGATCAAAGGGGAGAGCCAGTCTGAAGGGCAACCAGCCAGCCTGTGGTGAGAAGCATCTAAGATTGTAAGGGCATTGAAAGTGTTAAGATCAGCTTAGAATGTGTTTTGCTTTTATTTCATTTGACCAAATCTGACTTGTTGTGCTTTGACTTATAATCACTTAAACTCTATCTTTTGTAGCTAATAAATTTGTTTGTTCTACCTGAAGCAGTGTGTTTGGTTTGAAGCATGTCAGAGACTCCCCTTGGGATAACAAGCCTGATATATATAAATTTCTTTGTTAAATTGACAAACTCATATAAGCTTGTAGGGTCCAGCAGGCATAACTGGACATTGCAAAATGGAGGTTCCTGGGGTCGTGTCAGGGACTGAAGATATTGGCTAGTGTCATTCGGTTGCACCATCCAAGCAGTGGCTGGCCAAAAGTGCTCACTCACATAGCTGAAAGCAGCATACATGCTAGAGGCTGTGCATGAACAGCCTGGGACTGGGGATTCTCACAGCGGAGCACAATAAGGCTGGCTCCCAGAGTCGGGGATTGGAGTGACTTATCAGATCACCGGTCCAGACAACACCAGGGGAACGTCACACCTATATTTTCTCCTCTTCCATACATCCCTCATATCCCTATGTAACTTTCAAATAATGTTCACCATCTTGGCATTTTCTTATTTCAAAGACCTGTAAAACCATATTTGCTTTCACCTTTTATTGTGGAAGCTGTTAAAAATATATAAAAACCTTGGAAGGTTAGTTGCTTTAACAAGAGCTTCCAAAATCTTTAATTTGTTTTTATAGCAGGATAATGTTGTTTATTTTTACACTATTTTGAGGAGAGCCGGCTTGCAGAAGGATGCTGCAGTCCAGAAAACACTGGTCTATCATCTATCATCTTCCAGATTTGATATTTCCAAAAATGGCACCACAGCATTGTAGCTGTATGAACACCTGTGTATTAGGCTGGGATTTCTTCACCACACAGTTACGTCTTTTCACTTCAGTTTACCAAGCTATAAAATATTCTTGCTGAAAGATTGCACCATAATACTAATGGATTACTTAGAATTCAGAATTATAACATGCAAGACCCCCTAAACAGAAAAAGAGAGAAGCAGGCTGCACCCTAAAACAGAGAAGCATAACTCATCTGACCTGACTCTAGGCTTGCTATCTACAAACTGCCAGCTCCCAGATCCCAGGCTTCCCTACAGAACACCCTCCTTAGCCTGCACACAGAAGAAGCATTTTAAGTGGCAGACTAATTCTTTTAACATTGTTTTTAATACACTGCAGTATCCATCCACTGGACCTCATGCCCTCTTGCTGTCTGGGTCTGAGCAGAGTCTAGTTATTGTTTCTGACTCTGAGGCTCTGACACACTCTCAGGGTACAGAGAGCCTCCATCTATCACACTTTTTGAGAGGTGGGACTCTGCCCAGTCCTTGAAACTAGTGCCAGATTTTCCAAGCCTCCCAGCAGCTCTTGCATGCTTTCAGAGATCCACTGAAGGCATGGACCCTCTGGATTACTGTTTCCCCCCCAGGTACTACATGACAGTGAAAGCAAGGGGGACACAGGCACTGAAAAAGAATTTCTAAACCAATCACATTACTCACAAAGCACAAGTGATATGCCGTACTAGGGAAAATAAAAGAAACCTACACATAAAACATTGCCTCAGTTTCCTCGCTCTTCCTTTCCAAGAGCCCTTTGGGTTTTGGTCAGTGTCCTTTCAAGATCCCAGGATCCTCCATTCTTCATTCTCCTCCTGGCAAGACTTGCCTTCTTATGCTTATATCTCTTCTCTTTCTAAAATGGCCAGTGAAAGAGTTTTCTAGAACGTTCTAGTCCCCTGGTCAGATGACTCTCCTAGGTGGCATCATGTTTGTCATCAGGTGATCCATTGCTTGGTTACAAGCCCACCTGGGAGAACTTCTTTCTTTTGGTGGCAGCTAGATCATTATCCTATGGTGCTTCCATTTGAATGTCAGACCCTCCAAGTTAATGACACTTGATTGCTCTGCATCACCAGCCTTCTGTTAGGTGCAGAAATATCCCCTGACATTTCCTGAGGGTTTCAGCTCATTATTGAGACTACAGAGATACAGTGAAGGCACAGAACAGTTTTGCAATCAAAATTGTGTTCACAAAACAAAGTGGAGTTTTTAGTTTGATATAGACATGTACAGACATACTCTACTCCATCACATTTCTCTTTTCCTTTTCTTTCTGAACACAGCCCCAGACTTCGACTTGATTCAGATCCAAACAATGATTCATTGGTCCATCACTTCTTTCAGTTACTTCTAAAAGTTCTTTTACAGCATTTATGACCCTGATAGGACAGGATATGAGAATAGCTCCTTTGATATGAGAGAGGCTCCAAAGTCAATCAGTCCCATCTTGTACATATGAGGAATTCCAATATAAGAAGGTGCTGATTATTTTACTTCACATTATCGAAAAGGAATATGAAATGATGCTCCCCAGCTGGATTCTTTGGCATAATCTAGGGCTGCAAATTGATGAGTACCTACTCCAAAATGGGAAACATCCTTAGTTACCATAGCCTTCAATGGATGTCCAATGTGCTTAGTATCTCACAAGAGGTGTGTTGTTAAGTCTCACTTTTTTACTATGCACTGAATACCATCTTCCATCTGAGTCCCTAGTCCCAAGATTTGAGACAGAGACCCAAGCTATGACCATAGCACACCTAGACTTCTTTAATTAATTTCCCCTAAATCCACTTTCCTCAATCCCTAACTCTAAACTTGCTCACGAGGGCTCAGTCCTAAGACCAAGGCATTCCCTGAAGTAATCAAGCAAACTTAGAACACCATGGGTTTATATAAACTAGAACAAATACCTGTAATATGTCTGAATTTTCTGAGTAAAGATTTCATTGCCTTTCATTGGGCATGATTTGCTATTGTACTACATCAGTTTTCTGTTATTTCATTGATTTTCATGGTGTAATACAGTGGTGAAGGATGTCCATTATATTTACAAGCTACCACCACAGCTCATCATAACAATTTTCATTTTTGGTACAGTAAATGCAATATTCAACTCAGGCTTACCAAAGTCAGTGGCTACATCCACAATCTTGGGCTATTACGAGTCTCTACAGGTTACATAACATCACAAAAAATAGTTACAAGGATGTGTTCTTGAAGATACCATTTCTGTCTCTGCTGTGTCCAACTTCTCTTGGATACTGTCCAAAAATATTTCACCACCTACTGAATAATATCATAGTATCATTTCTGGTTGAGGAAGAAAACAGTAGTGTTGCTATACAAGACAAAAAGCCCCTCTATTTTCCTTCTCTTCTTTTGCTAAATTAATTTTAAATAATTCATGAAATGTTAAAAAAGCCATAAGCTATACAGAAATTTTAAACGTTATGAATAAAATCACTAAGCATTTTGCCACAGAATAGGATCTGTGTCTCCTGAATTTTAGCCAAAGCTATCTGCCATTCAGTTGTCAATATAAAATAGTGACTTTGAGTCAAGAAGAGAGAAAAAAAAGATCATAAAGCCTCAAACAAGGAGTCTTTTTAGGAGACAACTACATTGCAGAGCATACTGATGGAAAATGGTAACGCAGTAGTGACTGTGACACTATCCAATTCTACAAACAATTTTGAAAATTCTGTAGCAGGGAACACTAAAGCAAGCAGTATTTAAAAAGGCAAAAATATAAAACCCCACAAAGTAAAACATACTTCAAAAAGTCCCTCCCACATGCACTGTCTTATCAGTGTCTCAAGACTCAATATCATGGTCTCCATTGGCCACATTAGTGAAGAAACATTTCCCTAGATACACAAGAACTGTAGCTGAGAATTCCTAATTTTATAAGACTTAAAGATGAGTATAATTATACTAATTTTCCATTTACCACAGAGATCTTGGGGCTTGTCTATATGGAGCGATAGTATACTGTAAGCTGGGGTGCAAATCTACAGAGCGCTAACTCACCACATGCTAACTGGTACGGGTGGCTGGACAGCAGCGCATCATATCCCAAGGGTGGGTGTGAGACAAAAGGACTCAGCCTGGGAGGGTGCCCTCTAGATCCAGAGCAAGAAACAGTGACTGGAATCTACCCAGACCTAGTTGTCTTGGAGACATGTGGGACCCTGAAATTGGGCCCACATGCCTCCACAGATTGGTGATGAATTTGGGTTAAGACTCATCAGTATTGTAAAATCTCTTTGATCCCCACAGCTATAGTATCATATGGCCAGATTCTCAGCTAGCATAAATAGACAAAGTTCAATATACATCCAGCTACAGGTGGAGCCATGCTGATTTAAACCATCTGAGAATCTGGCCCTTTGTCTTTCGCTAAGCAAATAGCTAGATCTTGACCCAGACTAGCACAACAGAAAATACATAATTGTATTCCCTGACTCTTCTACTGCTAAAACACTTTTATCATTAGCTAATTACATTATTCTCAGGACATTAGAATAAGTTTCCATTCTTTTTCATATTCAGTGAAACATTAATCTCTCTGTGCGTTAGTAAATAAACAGAAGAATTTCTGTACCAGGGAAGACTCTCAGTCTATTTTCAACTTCAGTAACCTGTCTCTGACAATGGCCAATTGAACAAGCTTCAGAAGCTCCACTCAGTGCATCTAATTGTGCAGACTATACTGTGGGAAGAAATCGCTCTCGGACCCCCACTGCTGACCATCTTATGCTCAAAAGCCTGAGGACTGAGAGTTTGGCAGCTTTTAATTTTATCCTCAGTAATTTAACCATAGGCGCCATTTTTATTCATATACAAGTGATTAATCTGTTAATTGATATCTGCAAAGCACTTTGAAAATATAAATGGCAATATACTGTAATGTTTTTAACTGAGAGCTACATTCAGTCTTTAGGTTCAGCTGCTCCAGTAGCAGCCCTGGGAAGGAACTGATCCTCAGCGACACTGTTCTGAGGCACAATTCCTCTTGAAATCTTGTTTTCTACTGGGGAGTATTCTGCATTAGGTCTTTATAATACACAGTCCGCTCCCCAATTCATGTACAACCAGCTCTGCTAGCTACGACATGGGAGAGTGTAATTGATTGAGATACATATGTAAAGTGAGATTCTGTGTGATGCCTCTAAGAGGTGCAGCCTAGAATTCACAGCCCAGTGGGAGGGGAATAAGGTGGCTTTAAGCCACCTTTTGCACCCTATTGATGCTAGACTGTTCCTGGGGCTGGAATGGTTTTCTGGCATAATTTTGACAGCCTTGAGTTGCTATCTAAATTACAGGAGCCTTGCTGGGCTCTCCTATGAGAGGCAGCGCTGCCTAGAATCTCCTCAGCAATGTGTGCTGTGACTCTATCCTGAATATGCCCTTCCTGTCTCCATCATGCCCCCTATGCTCAAATTGCAAAGGGATCCTTAGAAGGTAGCCTGTGGAATCTTCCACAGTTCCTTTACCAGGGAAATCTTCCCTCAGCTAGTTACAGAGCTTTTAGAGACCCTTTCAGAGATCCTACTGCTTTCACCCAGTGGAATGACACCAAAGCAGGTTGTGACGTCTCCTGGGGGTTTCACTAAGAGCCAGTGGTATCGAGATGCCTCACAACTCTGAGTGCCTCCAGCTAGCATCACACAGGGACAAGGATCTTTCCCATTCCATCTACCTTTTTATCATTAGCCACCTCCAGATACTGGGCATTTTGCTCACATTGGTCTGTGAAAGTGGAATTCTTTACCTTGGTAAATTTACTTTGTTGACTTTCTTGTTCCAATACAAGGCACATTTAAAACAGAAATTCTCTTCAGATTTTCCTTTAAACTAACTTTTTTTTCTTAATTCTGCCTTTTTGCACAATGCTTTGGTGCTTGCCACAAGTGTTTAAATCAGTAAAACTAGTAAATTATATGCCATGTACCAGTTGCTTAACATAATGTGAGTTGAGCAATGCATCAGTTAGAAAGATAAAAGTCCACAGCAAAATTAAAAAGCAGTTTGTTTCTGATCTTATTCTCCTTGTTTTGACACCACTGCCCCCCATTTTGGGGGTTTAATTCTGTTTTTTTAATGCTATAGATATGAAGGTAAGTGTCAGAGAAACAACACTTTGCCCAGATTCATCCAGTAATTTTGAGGTAATTACAGTACTGAATGTTCAACCTGATGTTTTCCAGATAATTACTGGTTCAGGTTAGCTCCTATCTGTTGGTAGCAAGTATTTCAATTCCAACTCATCTCACTATTAAAATAGATCCAAAAAAAGCACAAAGAGAATGACATTCTCTGGGCTTTGTCAGAAAGCTCCAGTCAAGTAGCCAACTACTAATATAACTTTTCCTAATTTTATTCTAAAAATGGAAAAATCTTTAATTTGTTTGGTGAAACATGCCACTCAGATATCTGGAAAAAAATAGCCTTATCAACTTGCGTTGGTTAGAAGCTGATGATTATTGTCCCAGATGATAGAACAGGGTGGGTAATTCAAGTAAATAATTATTTATTATTCATTTATTTTTTTTATATTGCAGTAGCACCTAAAGACCCCAGTCATGATAAGTGTCTGATTGCACTAGCCAGTGTGAAATATATACAATGACAAAGGTAATATCCTGGCTCCATTTAAGTCGATGGTAAAATTGCCAAAGACTTCAGTAGAGCTAGGATTTAATCCATGTACTCTGCCCTGATGATCTTCCAGTCTATGACCCCTGTATAGCAAGGAGCTACACACCGGATTAACTGTACACATATGAGTAGTTTCATTCATTTCAATGGGACTACTCTCACGCATACAGGCATGCGCTTGGAGCACTGGTGCTTGGAGACGCCGCTGCACACATACACTTTAGCAAGTGAGTGTAACAAACATTAGAAGGATGAGAATAACAGTAAAAAAAGCATGGTTTTTATGTAGGTTAGCTATGTACATACCTTGAGGAAATGGAGTCACATAAATGTTTTTTAAAATATAAATACATATCTGCAATCCCTCCTAGTTTTAGAGGTTTTGTAAAATCCCCCTTGAGCATTGTGTTGGCAATAAGACATTTCTTTATTCTCTGAGACTTTTAGCACTAGTGAGGTTTTGCAGGAACGTACTCCCTTAAAAGTGTGCACTTTAGTTATGGATCAATTTTGAAGTGGTGTTTATCACTCTTTCACCAGGCAAGCAGCACTAATGGCAATGAATATGGCTCAAATGATTACATTCTGAACTTTGCCAAAAAATGTATTGCAATTTACTATCATCACAAAATGTTGCCATCCCAGTCAGCAGAGAATACTAAAAGAGTGTCACCAAAGCAGCTACTGTATTCAATTCTAAGAATCTCTTTTTATCAAATTAAAAGCCCCCAGTACTGCGCTACTGATTTAATGAACATTTTCATCATGACATAATTTCAGCTCTCTGAAGAAGCAACAATATATTTACGGATTCATAGTCGAGAAGGGCATTAAATCTGTAAATTCCATTTCACATATCCCTCTGCATATAATTAAGAATTAAGTTCCTTGTATTGTATTTGAGCCACAAGCAATCCTCTGAGAGGCTTTTAAATAAGTCTTAAGGATCACAATATACATGGATTGTAGAAAAATATAAAAGGTAGCAATAAAAGCAACTCCAAAAATTGCACTAATACTAAGACCACAGTTAAGTGTTTCATAATATAAGAGCATCATTTTGATGGGATAGACTACTCATCTGGGTTCTAGGAGTGACAGGATAGCAACCAGAACAGAGAGCTGATATTATGTCAAAGACAGAATGCAAGGCCCTCTATTACTCTTATATGTTGCTGTAGTCCTATCCTGTCATCATCTGACCTAGTGCTAGCCATCCCCATTTTAGTGGCACTGTTGCTGTTACTCATGATCCTCCTGGTACTGCTGTTCATCATTCCTCCTTGGAGTTCTATCTAGTTGCAGCACAGCATATATCTCTGGATGTCACTTTCCAAGGCAGTACCAAAAGGTTTCTGTTCCAAGGCAGTCATTCCCTTACCTCCTAGATGCAATCCAGGTTCACAGTAAGTTGACCAGGTATATTGATGGTCCTAAGGTATTGATGCCAAGCTCTGACTCTTCATTTGCTGCTCCCTGTAGTGGTTGTATACCAATAACGCTAACATTCTCATCGCTACTGTAGATATATTTTCTGCCTTCTGCTGCTCTGCAACAACCTCAGTCCTTCTCCTTCCAACCTCTTTCAGAATGCCTATAGGAGCACTGCCCATGTGAATACTCTTGTGAATGTTGTTCATGTTAGTCATCATGACACCTGCTTTCTGAGAATAGTCTTTTGCATAAAACCTCACTCGCCTGAACATTCGTGGGGGTCATGAATACCAGAAAAGCAAATCAGCTAGTTTTATTCATAAGGATATTCACAAATATTAATCTCTTGTATTCACCCAACTCTATTCCTAATCCTGAATGAGCTAGAGCCATTCATTTCATCTCCAGGAATGGCATTGGAGTGACAGATAAAGGTACATTTGACTAGTGCAACAATGAACATATGGAACAATGAGGAAATCTGAGCACTGATATGGAGTTGCTGTGAGAAAAATTAGATTAAGACATTTGCTGAGAGGAATACTGTCACTGAAGAGAATGGATAAAATTTCCATTTAGCACTATGAGAATAAATTAATCTATAGTCATTGCTTTGTATAAAAAAGCTATAGTAAAAGTAGGATGAATTATCATTGAATATGGAAAGTTACTAGAGGGTTTTTTGCAGACACAGATTCTCTACAGCAGTAATTCTTTTACAAAAGGGTAGTACATTAAAAGAATATTTGTAACTGTCATATACTATTTATGAAATGGTATAATTCAGTGGTGGACAAACTGTGGCCCGCATACAGCCCATCAGGGTAATCTGATTACGGACCGCGAGACATTTTGCTGATGTTGACCGTCTGAAGGCATGCCCCCCCCACAGCTCCCAGTGGCTGTGGTTCATGGTTCCCGGCCAACGGGAGCTGCAGGAAGTGCTGGGCCAGAGGGACATGCTGGCCACCACTTCCTGCTGCTCCCATTGGCTGGGAACGGCAAACCATGGCCACTGGGAGCTGCAGGGGGGCAGGCCTGCGGATGGTCAATGTCAGCAAAATGGCTCATGGTCTACCATCAGATTACCCTGATGGGCCTCATGCAGGCTGCAGGTTGCCCTCCTCTGGTATAATTCAACTCTATGGAGATTTTAGAAGAAGAGGTGAAGAAAGAACTTGTTTTCCCTATTTTCTTACCTGCCACAACAGCATAGGTTTGAAAATTTCACTCCATCATTATCTGGTTTGCATTCAGTTCTGGAGAGACTAGGAAAAGAAGAGCACAGAGCGAGACAGATGGAAAAGCAAAAATAATTACAATAGAAGAGGTTCTGATCTCACTTGCATCAGTGTACTGTGAGCCCAAAGTAACTTTGGGCTTTTCTGGAGTTGCTCCAGATTTACAATGATGTAAATGAGAGCTGAATCTGATCCAGAAAGTATTCAACATGTACAGTCCACTCCCAGGTACTTTAGCATGATGTCTGATTATCTTTCAGTGAGATTCTTCTATCAGTAGCAACATTAAGTCCCTCACTCTCTACCCTGCCAAAGCTCCCAAAGGAGAAAGGTTTCAGGGGAAGGAATAGAATAGAGAGTATAGAAAGGATGGATGCTCATTCTGGGTGAAGTTCACATCTATGCATAGGACCAGTGCAACCAGCATACACCACTTAATTCCTACCTAAACCCTCAAAATAGTGCTCAAACAGGACCATCTATGAGTTCTTCCAGCCCCCTTGTCTACAGCAATGTTGGCAAAGGCATCTAACGAGCATTCTTTCCTGGCCAAACCCATCTGAAGAGAAAGGAAGCTTTTAGGGACAAATGGTAGCTCTTGGAATTAAAAATGGACCTAAATACTTGACACAGAATCTGGAGCACAGCCTTTGTTTGCTTTCAGACACAGGGAGAAAGAAACTTATAGTTGGATGCCAAGGTTAGTTCAGTACACACAAAACAGAGGCTGAAAAAAGACATGCATAAAACAAGGTAATGTGAACATTGCACCTCATGTTAAGGATTCAAATTTACATTCCCTACATTTGGATCCATTACATGTATAGTGCAATAACTTTTTAAGTAGGGAAAAAAGGTAATTTTGAACCTTTTTTCAGCAGTAAAGCTGACTTCATCCTAACATGACCTGCAAGATCAAGTTTCCTGACAGAACTCCCCTAGGGATTAACAGCTGAGTTTAATTTATTATTGTAAAATATTTCTAACTTTGGAGTCTGGCTATCCTGATGCTTTTGCTTTCCTATTGCATTATGTCATCCAGACTCTGCTTTGGACAGTGAATCTGTTTGCCATGAAACAATATACACCAGAAGAGAGCAGTTTTCTAAAGTGATTTGTATCTCAACCACGAGAAAAACATAACAGATGCATGCTGTTTTGAATAAAGCACACATACAGGCATTTAAATCACTTACAGTACACTTTGTGTATGAATTACCATTTATAACTAGATACAAAACAGATGGCAAAGTCTTGGTTTAAAGTTATGTGCCCATTAAACTATATTACTGTATGTTGCAAGGAAGATTTGCTAATCGGAAAGGAGTTTTTGGAAGCAAAGAGTGGGTCACTACTACATAGGAAGCAAAGACTGGGTCACTATATCAAGGAACTCTCTACAACCTTCACTGGAATTATAAATTATCTGGGATTAAATTATCTGACCACCCAAACACTCTTGCTTATGTGTACTACACACTTCTTTCACCAAACCTATAAACCTTGCATTTCCCCCTCCCAGAGGATCCCCATTCCTAGGATCTTCTATATGTTGACTATATAGATAGTAAATGCTGAGTTGTAGAAACAATAGGCCAGATCCTAAACTGATTTAAATCCCTGTAACTTCCTTGAAGACAGTGAATTTACTCCCCTTTATACCTGCTGACAAGCTGGTACTTTATTGTTACGTTTGTCTGTGAAGCTCCTAGCACACATTAGACCCTAAATAAATATTAAGAATAATTAATGTGTACTTTGAATACTTGAGCAAAGGGCATTATGGTCTTATATCATTTGAAGAAGCATTTCTGAAACCCTGCATTAGATAATGGGGAGGTGCTGCTTGGAGTTGATACAATTCAAGTTAGTGACAATCAATATTTTGGAATTTGGTAACACTGAAAATACGTCTAGGGCCCATAGTCCAACTTTCTAACCTTTTGCAAAGTGACATGGTCCATCACTGATTTTGCTTCTTTATGATATACGGTAGGTCTTTAGTCCCAGAACACTTACCTCCAACAGGAGTACAATTTCCCAACAATTTAAATTGAAAAATAGCAAATGCAGCTATCCCATAAAAATCAGTATTCTGCCACCAGAACATTTGGTTTTGTGGCATTAGAATGAATGCCATATGCACTGGGAAAATGTGCAAATCTCCTAAGGGTTGAAGACTATGGATATAGGTCAGTACTCAGTTCAAAAACACAGCCTGATGCACTTAAGCAGATTTATCTTGCACTTATGCGGGAAATATTGCTTTTATTAACAGTATTTATTACTAAACTAGACAATATTAGAGGGCAATCTTTGCTTAGGATGTGATATTCATTTTGAGTTAGATTTTTTAAAGTTTTACAGTATGCTAACATAATGAAATGCATATATTGTTTGAACAATTTTTCCTAACTACTAGGTAACATCAGCTCTTCTTGTACTACATATTATGTGTCATTAGTTTTGTCTTTCCAACATGCCCTTGATTTTCTGTATTGTGGCAAATAAACATCCAGAATGTGCCCCATTTTGCTCAGAATGGTGCAATGGCCCCAGCAGCAGGGAAAATAGAGGCAGAAGCCTAACTAGCAATCAAAGTGGTAGCAATAAGATCTCCTGCATAATTGAACTGTTGTGTTAGCTTTTCTGTGTCCAATGGAGACTGGAGAGAAGTATCAGAGGGGTAGCCATGATAGTCTGTATCCACAAAAACAACGAGGAGTCCGGTGGCACCTTAAAGTCTAACAAATTTATTTGGACATAAGCTTTCGTTGGGTAACCGGACTCCTCGTTGTTTTTGTGGAGAGAAGTATCATTCCTGGCAGGGAGGTCTTGTAATTTCAATGAGAAATTAATGGAATATAAGAAATTTGCATTATCCAGGATATTGTTTCCTGCAGAGAGGTAGCCAGCAAGATGTATATATTCCTACAGAAAACAATGCACTTCCCAGTAACTGCCACCATACTGTTTCTTCCCCTATTATTACATTTGCTTTCATTTACCGTATTTCTTCTCCATTGCAATTAGCTGAAAAATAAATATAATGTTTAATCACAGGAAGTAGTGGACAGATGATGCTATAAGTTACAGGGGGGAAATGCATGTGCATGTATCTTTTTTTCCAAGATATTTTCTCAGGTAGCATGGCTATTGAGATGTTTTTAAGACTGGCGGAAGCAGGAGGTACCCCTTTACATTTACGCAATGTATGTGCATCTATGTGGCATTTTATTACTCAAGGTTTTACAAATACTCACTCAGAGATGCTGGAATGGGTGGGTGTCTTATAAATCCAATACCAAATAATTAGTACAGTTTTAAAGCACTCTACTTACCACAAATGTTTCTGCACATTACTTGATATAAATGTACAACTACCCCAAAGTAATGTTCATATAATAGACCTCCTGATTTATAATTCAAAAGAAATCCTAAATATATAGATCTTCCTGACTACTTTGCAAGTGAATCATCATTCTGTAAAGGAATGCTGTCAGAGGTAGCAATTGGTAAAACAAGTGAGGGGTTGAGGCTGATAATTACATACACCCCCCTCAACCTCCCAAAATATTTCTGACACCATCACATCCTCCGCACACAATTTTTTTTCTGATCAAACAACTCATCAGTTTGTAGCTCCTCCACACCAATAATTCATCTGGTGTAATTGCTCCCTTATTCCTTCTGAAAATAAACAGGCATCCTTGCCCATTCCATTCTGAGCCTCATCTCCTCTGTGACCCCTTTGCCAGGCTACAGACCATAAGAACGACCATACCGGGTCAGACCAAAGGTCCATCTAATTCAGTATCCTGTCTTCTGACAGTGGCCAATGCCAGGTGCCCCAGAGGGAATGAACAGAACAGGTAATCATCAAGTGATCCAGCTTCTGCAAACAGAGGCTAGGGACTCCATCCCTGCCCGTTCTGGCTAATAGCCATTGATGGACCTATCCTCCATGAACTTATCCTCCATGAACTTTCTTTTTTGAACCCTGTTATAGTTTTGGTCTTCACAACATCCTCTGGCAGAGTTGCACAGATTGACTGTCCATTTTGTGAAGAAATACTTTTGTTTGTTTTAAACTTGCTGCCTATTAATTTCATTTGGTGACCCCTAGTTCTTGTGTTATGAGAAGGAGTAAATGACACCTTCCTTATTTACTTTCTCCACACAAGTCATGATTTTATAAACCTCTATCATATCCCCCTTTAGTCATCTCTTTTCCAAGCTGAAAAGCCCCAGTCTTATTTCTCTCTCCTCATACGGAAGCCATTCCCAACATACTATACATTTTTGACTGCCGCTGCACACACTGGGTGGATGTTTTCAGAGAACTATCCTTAATGACTCCAGGATCTCTTTCTTGAATGAGAACAGCTAATTTGGACCCAATCATTTTATATGTGTAGTTGGGATTATGTTTTCCAATGTACATTATTTTGCATTTATCAACATTGAATTTCATCTGCCATTTTGTTGCGCAAGTCCCAGTTTTGTGAGATCCTTTTGTAGCTCTTCGCAGTCTGCCTGGGACTTAACTATCTTAACTAGTTTTGTATCATCTGCAAATTTTGCCACCTCACTGTTTACCCCTTTTTTCAGATCATTTATGAATATGTTGAATAATACTGGTCCCAGGACAGACCCTTGGGGGACAAGTTAGAACACTATTTACATCTCTCCATTCTGATAATTTATTCCTACCCTTTGTTTCCTATCTTTAAACCAGTTACAGATCAATGAGAGGACCTTCCTCTTATCCCATGACAGCTTATTTAGTGTAAGAGCCTTTAGTGAGGGACCTTGTCAAACAAAGGCTTTCTGAAAAATCTAAGTACACTATATCCACTGGATCCCTCTTGTCCACATGCTTGTTGACCCCCTCAAAGAATTCTAGTAGATTGGTGAGGCATGATTTCCCTTTACAAAAACCATGCTGACTCTTCCCCAACAAATTATGTTAATCTATGTGTCTGACAATTTTGGTCTTTACTATAGTTTCAACCAGCTTTCCCAGTCCTAAAGTCAGACTTACCAGTCTGTAATTGCCGGGATCATCTCTGGAGTCCTTTTCAAAATTGGCGTCACATTAGCTATCCTCCAGTCATTTTGTACAGAAGCTGATTTAAATGATAGGTTACAGACTACAGTTAGTAGTTCTGCAATTTCACATTTGAGTTCCTTCAGAACTCTTGGGTGAATACCATCTGATACTGATGACTTATTACTATTTAGTTTATCAATTTGTTCCAAAACCTCCTCTGATAACACCTCAATCTGCGACAGTTCCTCAGATCTGTCACCTAAAAAGAATGGCTCAGGTTTGGGAATCTCCCTTACATCCCCAGCCATGCAAACCAATGCAAAGAATTAATTTTATTTTTCCACAATGGCCTTATCATCCTTGAATGCTCCTTTAGCATCTTGCTCGTCCAGTGGCCCCATTGGTTGTTTAACAGGCTTCCTTTTTCTGATGTACTTAAAAAAATATGCTATTACTTTTTGAGTCTTTGGTTGGCTGTTCTTCACATTCTTTTTTGGTCTTCCTAATTATATTTTTACACTTCATTTGCCAGAGTTTATGCTCTTTCTATTTTCCTCACTAGGATTTAACTTCCACTTTTTAAAGGATACCTTTTTGCCTCTCACTGCTTCTTGTACTTTGTTGTTTAGCCACGGTGGCACTTTTTTAGTTCTCTTACTATGTTTTTAAATTTGGGGTATACATTTATGTTGAGCCTCTATTATGGTGTCTTTAAAAAGTTTCCATGTATCTTGCAGGGATTTCACTTTTGGCAGTGTACCTTTTAATTTCTGTTTAACTAAATTCCTCATTTTTGTGTAGTCCCCCTTTCTGAAATTAAGTGCTATAGTGTGGGGCTGCTGTGGTGTTTTCCCACCACAGGTATGTTAAATTTAATTATATTATGGTCGCTGTTACTAAGCGGCCCAGCAGTAGACTGTCTATGCCTAATTGGGTAAAGAATGTGAGCAAAGCCAAAGAGCAAAAATTAAGATGTTTGTACACCAATGCAAGGAGCCTAGGGAACAAAATGGAGGAACTAGAGTTACTGGTGCAGGAAGTGAAACCGGATATTATAGGGATAACATGGTGGAATGGTAGTCATGACTGGAGTACAGGTATTGAAGGGTATGTGCTGTTTAGGAAAGACAGAAATAAAGACAAAGGTGGTGGAGTAGCATTGTATATCAATGATTAGGTAGACTGTAAAGAAATAAGAAGGGATGGAATGGATAAGACAGAGCCTGTCTGGGCAAAAATCACATTGGGGAAGAAAGCTACTAGAGCCTCCCCTGAGATAGTGATTGGGGTGTGCTATAGATCACCGGGATCTGATCTGGATATGGATGGAGACCTTTTTAATGTTTTTAATGAAGTAAATACTAAATAGGAATTGTGTGATCATGGGAGACTTTAACTTCCCAGATATAGATTGGAGGACAAGTGCTAGTAACAATAATAGGGCTCAGAATTTCCTAGATGCGATAGCTGGTGGATTCCTTCACCAAGTAGTGGAAGAACCAACAAGAGGGGATGCCATTTTAGATTTAGTTTTGGTGAGTACTGAGGACCTCATAGAAGAAATGGTTGTAGGGGATAGCTCATGATCGCTCGAACCAAGGTTAATTCAGTTTAAACTAAATGGAAGGATAAACAAAAATAGATCTGGGACTAGGGTTTTTGATTTCAAAAGGGCTAACTTTAAAAAATTAAGGAAATTAGTTAGGGAAGTGGATTGGACTGAAGAACTTGTGGATCTAAAGGTGGAGGAGGCCTGGAATTACTTCAAGTCAAAGTTGCAGAAACTATCAGAAGCCTGCATCACAAGAAAGGGGAAAAAATTCATAGGCAGGAATTGTAGACCAAGCTGGACGAGCAAGCATCTCAGAGAGGTGATTAAGAAAAAGCAGAAAACCTACAAGGAGTGGAAGATATGAGGGATCAGCAAGGAAAGGTACCTTATTGAGGTCAGAACATGTAGGGATAAAGTGAGAAAGGCCAAAAGCCATGTAGAGTTGGACCTTGCAAAGGGAATTAAAACCAATAGTAAAAAGTTCTATAGCCATATAAATAAGAAGAAAACAATGAAAGAAGAAGTGGGACCGCTAAACACTGAGGATGGAGTGGAGGTTAAGGATAATCTAGGCATGGCCCAATATCTAAACAAATACTTTGCCTCAGTCTTTAATGAGGCTTAGAGATAATGGTAGGATGACAAATGGGAATGAGGATATGGAGGTAGATATTACCACAGCCAAGGTAGAAGCCAAACTCGAACAGCTTAATTGGACCAAATCGGGGGGCCCAGATAATCTTCATCCAAGAATATTAAAGGAACTGGCACATAAAATTGCAAGCCCATTAGCAAGAATTTTTAATGAATCAGTAAAATCAGGGGTTGTACCGTATGACTGGAGAATTGCTAACATAGTTCCTATTTTTAAGAAAGGGGAAAAAAAGTGATCTGGGTAACTACAGGCCTGTTAGTTTGACATCTGTAGTATGCAAGGTCTTGGGAAAAAAATTTGAAGGAGAAAGTAGTTAAGGACATTGAGGTCAATGGTAATTGGGACAAAATACAACATGGTTTTACAAAAGGTAGATCGTGCCAAACTAACCTGATATCCTCCTTTGAGAAGGTAACAGATCTTTTAGACAAAGGAAATGCAGTAGATCTAATTTACCTCGATTTCAGTAAGGCATTTGATACGGTTCCACATAGGGAAATTATTAGCTAAATTGGAAAAGATGGGGATCAATATGAAAATTGAAAGGTGGATAAGGAACTGGTTAAAGGGGAGACTACAACAGGTTATACTGAAAGGTGACCTGTCAGGTTGGAGGGAGGTTACTAGTGGAGTTCCTCGAGGATCAGTTTTGGGACCAATCTTATTTAATCTTCTTATTACTGACCTTGGCACAAAAAGTGGGAATGTGCTAATAAAGTTTGCAGATGACACAAACCTGGGAGGTATTGCCAATACAGAGAAGGACCGGGATATCATACAGGAAGATCTGGATGACCTTGTAAACTGGAGCAATACTAATAGGATGAAATTTAATAGTGAAAAGTGCAAGGTCATGCATTTATGGATTAATAACAAGAATTTTTGTTATAAGCTGGGGATGCATCAATTGGAAGTAAAAGAGGAGAAGGACCTCAGAGTATTGGTTGATCACAGGATGACTATGAGCCACCAATGTGATATGGCTGTGAAAAAAGCTAATGTGGTCTTGGGTTGCATCAGGCAAGGTATTTTCAGTAGAGATAAGGAGGTGTTAGTACTGTTATACAAGGCACTAGTGAGACCTCATCTGGAATACTGTGTGCAGTTCTGGTTTCCCATGTTTAAGAAGGATGAATTCAAACTGGAACGGGTACAGAGAAGGGCTACTAGGATGATCCGAGGAATGGAAAACCTGTCTTCTGAAAGGAGACTCAAAGAGCTTGGCTTGTTTAGCCTAACCAAAAGAAGGCTGGAGGAGATATGATTGCTCTCTATAAATATATCAGAGGGATAAATACCAGGGAGGGAGAGGAATTATTTAAACTCAGTACCAATGTGGACACAAGAACAAATGGATATAAACTGGCCATCAGGAAGTTTAGACTTGAAATTAGCCAAAGGTTTCTAACCGTCAGAGGAGTAAAGTTCTGGAACAGCCTTCCAAAGGGAGCAGTGGGGGCAAAAGACATATCTGGCTTCAAGACCGAGCTTGATAAGCTTATGGAGAGGATGGTATGATGGGATAGCCTAATATTGGCAATTAATTAATCTTTGACTGTCAGCGGTAAAATGCCCAATGACCTGTGATGGGATGTTAGATGGGGTGGGATCTGAGTTACTACAGAGAATTCTTTCCTGGGTGTCTGGGTGGTGAGTCTTGCCCACATGCTCAGGGTTTACCTGATCACCATATTTGTGGTCGGGAAGGAATCTTCCTCCAGGACAGACTGGCAGAGGCCCGGGGGGTTTTCGCCTTCCTCTGCAGCGTGAGGCAAGGGTCACTTGCTGGAAGATTCTCTGCACCTTGAAGTCTTTAAACCATGATTTAAGGACTTCAATAGCTCAGACAGAGGTTAGGGGTTTGATACAGGAGTGGTGGGTGAGATTCTGTGGCCTGCGTTGTGCAGGAGGTCAGACTAGACCATCATAATGGTCCCTTCTGACCTTAAAGTCTATATTCACCTCTTGGAGCAGATCCTGTGCTTCACTTAGGACTAAATCAAGAATTGCCTCTCCACTTGTGGTTTCCAGGACTAGCTGCTCCAAGAAGCTATGATTTAAGGTATCAAGAAACTTTATCTCTGCATCTCATCCTGAGGTGACATGTACCTAGTCAATATGGGGATAGTTTAAATCCCCCATTATTATTGAGTTTTTTATAGCCTCTCTAATCTCCCTGAGCATTTCACAGTCACTATCATCATCCTGTGTAGGTGGTCGGTAATATATCCCTACTGCTATATTCTTATTATTAGAGCATGGAATTACTATCCATAGAGATTCTATGGTAAAGTTTGGTTCATTTAAGATTTTTACTTCATTTGACTCTATGCTTCCTTTCACATATAGTGCCACTCCTCCACCAGCACGACCTGTTCTGTCCTTCCAATATATTTTGTACCCTGTATTATTGTGTCCCATTGATTATCCTCATTCCACCAAGTTTCTGTGATGCCTATTATATCAATATCCTCATTTAATATGAAGCACTCTAGTTCACCCACCTTATTATTTAGACTTCTACCATTTGTATATAAGCACTTTAAAAACTTATCACTTTTTAGCTGTCTGCCATGACATGATGTCACTGAATGGAGCTCTTTTTATTTGACTGTTTCTCATCAGATCCTATCTGTATTTTATCATCTTCCATTCTCTCCTCCTTACTAGGACATAGAGAATCTCCATTAATAGATCATCCCCTAAGGGATGTCTCTGTCCACACCATGTGCTCCTCCGCACCTGTCGGCTGTCCCCCAGCCCTTAGTTTAAAAACTGCTCTACGACTCCTTATCCTTATCTACTGCCTCCTTGAAATCATAGGCTAGTCAGCTCCTCACCCCCTCTGCTCAGCGTTCGCCCATTAGGGTCCTTAACACTGCTCCTCGAGAAGGGGGGCAGCTGTCCGCTGTGGCTACACCTGAACTCTGTCTCTGGGACTACTCTAATTATGGCTCAGATAGAACTGAGCAGGCAGCCTGCGAACATGTGAAGCTTTCAGAGCTCTTCTATGCTTGCAGTGGAGGGTCCTTTTAAAACTATACAGGTGGAATCTAGCCTCAACATTTGAATTTGAATTTTGGTTCAGGCCATTACAAAGGCAGAGACCATTTTCTCAATTCAGAGGTTTGGGTTGTGAACAGTCTCAACATTTGTGGCTGATAGAGCAGCTGGGAATAGGGTGATGTGTCCCAGCCATGTCTCTGCCAGCAGCATGGAGAGTGGTAGAGTTAGAACCACAAAATCATCCATAGAGCTCTAATGGGGTGACCCTCCCACAGCCAGCCACCTTATCTTTCAGACTATAATCTTTTAGTCATTCAGCACAAAGCAGCCATACTAGAGAATATGGGCTTGAATGTGAAAAATTAGAAGGAAACTTTAAACATCTCCCAATGCTACTAATTTTTAATTAGCAATCCAGGATTTGTGTCTTATTTTTTGTGAGTCTTCTCAATCCCTGGGGCAAAGCCTATTATCCCAAATGGATTTTTCACAGTAATGTTAAATTGAGCATCACAAATTTGTAGTGCACTAATTTAGCTCAATTTGATAGGCATTTTTGATCAGCAAGTCTTAAGTGTTTGAACAGGAGAAATGTGGTGACATTAAAGACAAACTGAGTTCTGTAGGTTTCTTATTTGAAAATTCAGCATGTTTTAAAAACTGAATTGCCATAATAAAAATGTTGTTTTGGATGCAAAAGGTTGTGTCATTGACACAAATGAAAAAAACTAGCACATAAAACAGGCATAGACTGGGAATACTATCTGATTTTGCAAGTTGTTTTCTATGGAAATACAAAGGAATTGTACACTTATCGGAAACTATTAGACTCAGGGTCTCATTTGTTTGCCAGCACCAAATCTGGAGGTTAGTATTTTATATCCCTGACAGATAGTAACTTCTTGATTTGACAGTCTATTTGCACCAAAAATTGAATGCTAATGTTAGAACATTTAGGTAACCATCTGCTACTTAAAATGTCTTCAGAGAGAATTTTTACATCAAAATCATTAAAAAAAAAAAAAAAAACTAAAATAAAGATAGCAATCTCAATGGGCCCTGAACTGACATGCCTGGAGGCCAAAATTTTCTATTTATCTGGTGGCTAGGAATAGCACAGGTAGTGGCAATGTGCAGACTTCCTACAAACCTTCCATTGTGCCCCAAATATACCTCGGAGAGACCACCTCTGGCATGACAGTATAGTTTTTCCTTTATGTACATCCAATCCTTTGCCTCTCTTAAGACTGACAGCTCTAACTGCTCAAGTGGTCAGGTAACTATGCTGATTATTTTATTATATATATATATAATATATATATATATACACACTGTGAATTTTGGATCACTACCAGTCCCCCTCTGTCACTTCAGATAATTGTTTTACTTCTGACACCTGAGCAGAATGTCTCAGAATATCTTGCACTGACTATATAGCCTGTGATTTGAGAGATAAAAGCATGCAAGGATTCCAGACCACAATTAATCAGTGCAGTGTTTGTTTAATTACGCCATCAAGAAATTAAGATTGCAACACATTCTTTAGAGATATACGTATGTTTAAAGAGCTCTTTTTTATTTTCAGAAGTCTATACTGAAGCTTCCTGAATGTTATAAAGAGTGTCATAATTTTTTCCATTTTTAAGTTAAACTTGGTTTCCTATTAAGCAATGACCTTAACGAAAAATATAATGTTTCATTTTGAAATCACCATGTTAACTTTCCAATTGCTTCCATTGTTTCTTACAAAATGTAAGTATTAAGAACAGTTCCACAATACAAAAACACTAACTTTCTCAGGGATTTTTGATCTTTCTAAAATGTATCTTTGCTAAGGTGAAACAAAAAGTCTTTCAGCAGTTATAAGAATCTTAGGATACTAATGGTCAGATTTAATGCATTTTCTATGTTTTAGTGCAAGCAAGTAGTCTGTCAACTGAATGACCCCAAGGACTGGTTGCAATTATGCATTGTGATGGTGGTATAGCAAAGTCTCTCCTAATTGTGCAAAATCAAAGAGAATGTATTTTATTCTGTGCCACATTTGTCTGATTCCCCTCATGTACGTTGGGGTTCCCAAATCCAAAGGATGAGGGAGGACGGTGTGTACTCCACCAGCAGGGAAACCCTTTGCAAGCTAATCACAAGCAACACACAGGGTCCCTTCCCTTAACTTGGACAACATTTGCAATGGCTAGTGGGAAGGCTTACTGGTCAGGTAGCCCTTTATTCTGTTCTTTTTACTCAGTGTTCCATCAGAGTATGCTTGCTGTTCCCAGATTCACTTAAGGCCAAACACTGGCCAGTTTATAGGGGGTAGTTGGCTATTTGGTTCTCAACTACTAAACAGCTTGGTATGGGGTCTATAATCATTCTGGAAGAGGAGAGAGACAGAGCAACATGTCCTGTTTGTATTACAACATACATTAAATGAAATTCACCTGGCAAGTTCTTCCTGAATGGAGATGGCAATCAACTTCCCTCTACAAATTTAATATGCTGCTTCAACTGTACTGCCAATTTAGAAAATGAATGAAAAAACAGCTTAATTGATACTAAGAAAAGAATTTAAAAAGCAGAATACAAGAAATAATTAGATTGGTTCCTTTTTATTTAATACAGCAAATGTGATTATACTAAGAGTGACTATAAAATAATCATGAAGGGGGTTCCATGTTGATTGTCTCTCAGTGACTTTCATAGAAACTCTGTATAGTTTTTACAAATCAAACCATGGTTTGTCAAACTGTCAGCCCTGAAATTTCAAACTAGAATCTGAAAATCAAGCTCTGTTCTCTCTACCAGCATCTCCTATATCATTGCTAGTAGTAGGATTCTGCAATTATAATGCTGGTGACAATTGTACAGATGATAAAGCAGAATAAAATCTAGCTCACTGTTCCATAGCTATATTGGCTCTTCAGCACTAGCAGCACTTTCTGTCAGTAAGAGAAATAGCTGTGGCTCAAAGATAATATGAAGAATTATCATCTATAATTTGGCCCCGATCATAAGATGTGATGGGACCCTGCAACTCCCTTTAGTAGTCAGGATCTGGTCCATGGTTTTGACTTTCAATTTATTTTATTTGTACATAACATTCACATCAGTTCCATAGCTAGATACTGGTAGATGAATTGCATAGTGTGTTTCATGTTGGTGATAGAGCAACTCCATTTACAGGGAAATTGAGAGAAAAATCTCAGATTGCTTCAGTGAATTTCAATGGACTTTCACTCCTTTTAAAGGCCATGACTAGACTAGAAAAATAGTTTACATTGTAAAATGTGCTGGCTAACACATTTTAACTAACATGATTAACAGGACGTGGCTTAGTGGGTAAGTTGTGGTGAATTAAAAATCTATTTTCTGGTTATGGTCAACTGTAGCTTCCCCACCAGGGAATTATGGTAGCACCTAAAGGCTCCAACCAAGATCAAAGCCCCATTGTACCAGGTGCTATACAAATACAAAGCAGTAAAAAGGCCCTTCCCCAAAGATCTTACAATGACAGACGAAGGAGTGAGCAACAGGAAGTATTGATATTCTCATTTTATACATTGGGAACTGAGGCAGATTAAGGAATTTACACAAGGTTGCATAGAAAATCTATGGCATAGCTTGGACCTGAACACAGGGGCAGGTAAATAGTATGCCATGGCAGGTAAATAGTATAATGGCTAACAAGGGGCAGGCTGGAGACTCTTGCCTACATGCTCGGGGTTTTACTGATCGCCATATTTGGGGTCGGGAAGGAATTTTCCTCCAGGGTAGATTGGCAGAGGCCCTGGAGGTTTTTCACCTTCCTCCGCAGCATGGGGCAGGGATCACTAGCAGGGGGGTTCTCTGCTAATTGAAGTCACTAAGCCACAGGATTTGGGGACTTCAACAGCAGAGTCAAGGGAAAGGGTAGGGACGGCTTTGTGGCCTGCAGCATGCAGGGGGTCAGACCAGATGATCATAATGGATGAGTCTATGAGTCTGGGTCTCAGTCCACTACCTTTCCTACAAGACCTTAACCCTCCTCGTGGTTATTTAAGCATACCTGGTAAGTACACAGATGGGCATTTGGAATGGCAAAGATATGCAAATATTGCTAATGTGTATAGCACATATGTGAGCTTGTTAAATATTTGATGATGGTGTTCTTTAAAGAATCTGATCCATTCCCAGGATGCTAATGAAAGCTCAGCTGTTATTATTAGGAAATTCAAACAGAAACTCAAGTGGGCCCTGAACAGAAACTGTCTAAGTTAATCAAAGGTAACTTTGACAAGAGCTGCATTGCTTGTACACCTGCTGTGCCAAAGCCACTCATATGAAGAAAGAGTGTAAGACTCTTTCTGGTGCTATTAGAATACTTAGATAACTGACATTTGAATTCTTTATAATACTTGGAGTATGGACCAATTGATGTCATCTATGAGGGGGACTTGCCTAACTGCTTGGTTGGTGATCTGTAAAAAAGGAGATACATAGGGTGACACTGTAGGTGTGGATGAAGGCAGAAGGTTGATGTTGGCCGTTATAACAAGCTTCCTTGAATAAATGATAATCTTGAAAATTCATGCAAGAGCTGCTCCTTTTTAGTGGCTCTGCCACAGCAGGTGTGCAATGTGGTGTCTTGTTAAACAAAGGATTACAGCAACTTGTTTTAAACAAAAACTAACTTTACAATTCTACTTCTCCAGTATTAGATATAATAGCCTGTTCCCTCACTGTATATTAGCTGGTTACAAGATGCAAAAGACTAAGACTGAATCGTGTTGCTATCTTTCACTATATCTTAGTTATTCTGGAATAATGCATTTTATCCCTCTTGTCACTAATGTGTCTAAGGAGAGCAAGCTTTCATAGCATAATTGTAAAGAATGGCATTCTATTAATATGCAGGCATACCAAGAGCATCATTCCTCATTTGATAGCTAACTGTGTTGTTATATTTCATACAATTTTAAGACAGTCATACCTAGCTGTCAGTGTCAGGGTTGCAATGATAAATGGTGCTGCCGAATGGATAATCACACAATCCGGTTTGTATTATCTGTTTCTTGCAATGCTGTTCTAAAGGCATGTTCAGAAAAACACACTTTATTGTGTGATCATTTACAGCTAATATCATTTTCTTGATATCCTTCTTCTACCTTTCCCCGCATATTATGCTACTTGTATAATAAACATCAACATTTATCTACGGTATTAGTGCACTGTAGTTTTTAGATTTGATCCTATTTTTCATTACTTATAGAGTACCACAGAGGACAACTTAAACAATGAAAAGGCAACTTTCAAAATACTACCTGCATATAACCTCCATGCAGGCTTCTTTTGTTGTGATCAGGAGTTTATTTCTGTATTCTAAAGAAGATAAGTAAGGGTGAAGGGGATGTTAACATACATGGAACCAGAGGGTAGAAGTGCCAGCCAACATGGATTCCAGGCTTGTCAGGGTTCATTATTCTGTTTCCAAAGTAAAAAGTAGCTTTGAACATATTTAAATCTGGAAATATTCCAGACATTAGAAGGGAATGCTGACTTTTCAGGCCTTTCAGATATGCCAGCATTGTAGTTTTCCTTTGTTTTTTTTATGCCTACACCTCCTCCTACACTGGAGAGCCCAGAAGCTTTTTCTTTATCCAGTTTCTCCTCCTTCAATTTAGGGATCAAAACTAAATGACATCAATCATGATGCTATTCCTTATTGCTAGTCACAGATGAATACATGGGGCACATTGCTTAATTATTAAAATCTTTATAACTCTACTTCAGGGATCAGCAACCTTTCAGAAGTGGTTCATTTATTCACTCTAATTTAAGGTTTCGCGTGCCAGTAATACATTTTAATGTTTTTAGAAGGTCTCTTTCTATAAGTCTATAATATATAACTAAACTATTGTTGTATGTAATGTGAATAAGGTTTTTTAAATGTTTAAGAAGCTTCATTTAAAATTAAATTAAAATGCAGAGCCCCCTGGACTGGTGGCCAGGACCTGGGCAGTGTGAGTGCCACTGAAAATCAGCTCGCATTTGGCCTTTGGCACGCGTGCCATAGGGTGCCTACCCCTGCTCTACTTGGTCATTTAACACACAGGTTCTAAAACTATGGTCTGTACAGTTTGCTAATCACATGGTACTTGCACTCCTTGTTTCTAGAAGCTAAATTGCAACAGAAGACAGCTAAAATACATTCAATACTTTCCTAATGTTACTTTTCCACATAAGCAATGGTTATTGTTGCACTAGGAATGCTACAGGATGGCAAATGGTAAGTGAAGTGGTCTGGTGTTAGTCACAATTCCCTGTCTGGTCTGCTCCTGCAGCAGCACAGCTATATGCTGCCCCTTTCTCAAGGCAGATTGCAAATTTACAATCAAGCTCTAAATAGCATTTTATATGCCTCTACTGTTTTTCTTCCCTATATGCATTCTTACACTTCTTTATATAAAATCTCATGTCACATCAAGTTAGGGGACTTATTTCCTTAGAATGACACAGCAAACAGCACTGAAACTATGGTGTCTTTCAAAGTATGTTCTATTTTGATAGACTCTAGCTACACAATCAAACAGCAACAGTACAAGTGGTAGCATGCTCCCCTAATTCATGTTAGGTACTTAAATTAGAACTACCTACAAAGCCCGTAAGCCTCATAGAAATACCTGTCATCAATTCGTCTTTTGTGATTTCTCTTTCTCCACTACACTATACTTGACCTTTTTAATGCCAAACTCAATGCAGACTGTTAGCTTATGTCAGTAAATTGGAGTTATAAAGCTTAGTTTGGGACTGATAGAATAAAATCCTGTTGGAAAATCTGTGCAGCAAATTCAGGGAAATGTACAGTATGAAATGAAGGGCTGGTCTACACTGGGGGGGGGGGGAAATCGATCTAAGATACACAACTTCAGCAACGCAAATAGCGTAGCTGAAGTCGAAGTATCTAAGATTGAATTACCTGGGGTCCACACGGCGCGGGATCGACGGCTGCGGTTCCCCCGTTGACTGCACTACCGCTGCTCGCTCTGGTGGAGTTCTGGAGTCGACGGTGAGCGCATTCGGGGATCGATATATCGCATCTTAACGAGACGCGATATATCGATCCCGCATAAATCGATTGCTACCTGCCGATACGGCGGCTAGTGAAGATGTACCCAAAAAGCCTTATCTAGTACTTTTAATGGTACACTTTACATGCCAGGTAAATGAGCTGCTGCCACAAATGATTTAATGTCAGCCAGCCTAGCTTACTAACTATGAGAACATTCACAAAAAGATATAAAACCAAAGCTCTTAAAAAAAAAAAAAACACACACCCTCTGTCCTGTCCTTAACATGTTCCTACACTTTCTTATGAGCACAGTGTTGCTGTTTTATGTGTAAATACATGAACATTCTCTGCTTGCATCTGAAGAAGTGAGGTTCTTACCCACGAAAGCTTATGCTCCCAATATTTCTGTTAGTTTTAAAGGTGCCACAGAACCCTCTGTTGCTGTTCTCTGCCTGGTTTAAGATATAGCTAAAACACTCCTATTTCCCACAGGAGAGTTCAATCTCTCTTTTTTATATGGCTCTGAATGCCTGAAGGCCATCTGCTGGCTAGTTGAAGATAATTATTCCTTCATTAGCATCTGTTCCATTTGCAAATCCTTGAAACTTCTAGTATGTCCTGTTCCTGTGGACTGATCTTTCTCTGCCTAGCAGAGAGTAGGGAAGCTGACCTGCTACTAAAAAATTACTTGCTTACCAAACATTTGATTTGTGTTTAGTGATTTCAGATCACAGGAACTTCATTTGTTACAAGAACTCCACAAAGCGCCTAGCAGAATATATTCTTACTAGGGCTGTTGATTCCAAATTCAGGATATATATCTTTGACAAGTGTGTGTTACAAGTACATAGTAGTATGGTGTGTTTTCTATAATCAAACACAGAAATAAGTCTAAGCTATCCTGACAAAAAATCTTCGGTATTTTTATTTAAAATTTTATTGTTCCCATGATAAAACAGAAGGATTACAAGGCATGAGGGATGATATTACAGAATAATAATTTGAAAGGAGAATGATGATAAACTACTTCCAACTTATGTTTCCCTTTCAGCCTTTGTGCCTGTTCCATTCCCAACTGAACATTTAAAGAATAATCATTAGGACTATTAGAAACTTCCATTCCCAGATACTTTTCCTATTCTTTCCTGTAAAGGAAATAGAACTGGCTAAACTTCGGCCTCTGGATATATTGGGGAAAAATTAGGCTATTTCTACACTACACAGCTTTTAGTGACATGGCTGTCTCGCTACACCGTGCCGCTAAAAGCTGTGCAGTGTAGCTGCTGTTTGTTGGCTCTCCTGACGACAAAAAACTTCCCCCCGCAATGAGCAGCATTTGCTTTGTTGGCAGGAGAGTGCTCCTGCTGACAATGTGCTGTTCACACTGGCACTTGTCGCAGCAAAACTTTTGTCTTTCGGGGGGAGAGGGCTTAACACCTCTGAAAGACAAAAGTTTTTCTTGTTCAATTGCCGGCTTAGACATAGCCCTAGGCTGGCTGTGGGAGTGCCAACGTGTCATTCTTGCAGTCACTTAGCATTGTGCTAGGATCTGAAGGCAGGGCTACGCTAGAACTGTTGGGCTACATCTACACTTGTGAGTGTACACAGTTACTTATCCATGTATTGCTAGAGCATGCACTCTGTACCCACACCAAGTATCCACATATGCTGTGCTGGGCAGAGTATACACTGTGCACTGGCATATTCCTTTATTCAAACTGCACCTTTTGGTACATGACATTAGAGGTAACATTTCAGGGATGATATCCCAGAGGTCTGTGCATCACAGGGGACACTCTAGGAACTGCCTTACTGCATGTTGATGGAGCTGTTAGCCACCTTCATGTATTTGACACTGGCAGCTCCTTGCCATCTCTCCTTTCTGCCAAACTGCATTGGAGATAAGGAGCAAGTCCATGATGATGTCATTCTGTTCCTGCTATTGTTCACTGGACAAATGTCCATGCACCATGGTACCAGACACTGGACGGAATTGGTCTAAAGAGAGCTGACCCAGAGGGGGAATAAAAATCCACTTGGGTCCCATGGAGCAGATGTTTTGAATGCAGGGATCATAACAGTATGCCCAAAAGTGGACCACCATTTCTGGTCCTGGAGAATCAGCATGGTGGGACCAGATCATCTTGGAAACCTGGGATGACGACCAATGGGTGCAGAAGTTCTGAATGAGGAAGCAGATATTCATTGATTTGCGTGAGGAGCTTGTGGTGGTTTTGTGCTGAGGTGAATGATAATGCACTGTAATTCCATCATTTAGGGCTGGTCCACACTGACCCCCCACTTCGAACTAAGATACGCAACTTCAGCTACATTATTCACGTAGCTGAAGTTGAACTATCTTAGTTCGAACTTACCGTGGGTCCACACGCGGCAGGCAGGCTCCCCCGTCGACTCCGCATACTCCTCTCGCCGAGCAGGAGTACCGGCGTCGACGGTGAACACTTCCGGGATCGATCCGGGATCGATTTATCGTGTCTAGACAAGATGCGATAAATCAATCCCAGAAGATCGATTGCTTACTGCCGGACCCAGAGGTAAAAACCCTTAGCGATGTTTTTGTTATGTTAATTGCACTGTTCCAGGCTGGTTTATGGGGAGCACTTAAGCATTGTTAAAGTAATTTTTAAAAAGTACTGTAGGGTTTGGGGAGGGAATTCACAAATTCCTTCCTCACAATGTTTTCTGGCAGCATTGCTCACAGCACTTGTCAGGAGCCCTGCATGATCATTCCCATGGCATGAATACTCTCCCATGGTTGTCAGTAGTAATGGCTGGGTGGGGGGAAAGAGGTCATAAATGTACTGCTCATTGTCAGATATCTTCAATGTTATTTTACTTTTGTTTCTTTTCTCTTTATTATGTAAATTATTAACAAAGACAAAGACATTTCAATTAAATTCTCCTCTGTTTTTCAATGTGGGGCATTGGACAACAACAGTTATTTCACAGCTTACTTCATTGTCAAGAAACCTTTAACACAGCAAATTCATTGGGGGGAGGAGGGTTTGTGGAAGGGATGAAAGTGTTCGATTTATTAAAAGTCTGGTGCCGTGGAAATGCACAGTTATGCGCTATGAATTCTGCTACCCCATCCCAAAACTCTGGAACGTATCATGTTGATCATATTTGAAAGACAAGGTACACACAAGTGAAGTGAACAGTAACTTTTATTTATATATATTGAACATAGATCGAAAATGGTGTTTGACAGGAACAAATTAACCAAAAAAAAAAAGTTCTTAGAGAAGTGGGCAAACAACCATCTCCTTGCTCTTGCCTTCCTCCTCCCCCTGCCGAGGGGATGGTGAGGGGAGGGGACAACTGTAGATTATTGTGTGGGGAGACAAATGGGGACATCTACTGCATGGAATTTGGGGGCTGAGCAAAGGCTGAGCTACAGAGACACCATGGGGCTCATCATCTCCCTCCTCTGAGCTCTGAGGAGATGGTGGGTTTTGGGTGCAGTAGAGTATGTTGTTCCAAGCATCCAGCATGCTCCTGTCTGGTGTGGGGTGGGGAGTGGGAATTCACTGCCCCAGCAGCAATGTGGGCAGCAGCTGGAAGAGGAAGAAAATGGGGAGGAAGAGAAGGTGCCCACTCGGAAGAGGAGCAGCAACAGTGGCAGTGGGCGGACCCCAAAAGTTTTCCACCACCCACAGTTGGACTAGGGATTGCATGAGTGCATGATCCTGTTCCTTCTGTGTATGCTCCCATTCCCTGTGGGCACACTCCCATTGCCCGTGCTGTCTCTCCATTTGCAGGAATGCCTCATCTTCCCTAACAACTCAATCCTGCTTTTCCCAAAGAAAGTCCATCTGCTCTTGATTCTTTCTGTCTATGCCAACACACAGGTTCTCCAGAGTCCGTCAGCATCTTCCTCTATTACCTCTGAGTTGAATGTGTTCCCTACCAGCATTGGAACGTCCTGCCAAGTCAAATGCAAGGGTAGCTTTATATTTCATTTCTTCTTTGCAGGAACCTAAAAAATTGCCCCACAGAACATAACGGTTCTTTTTAGCATCCCTGGAATGCAGCTGTTACAGTCCTCTTCTTTTGCTGTCCACAAGGAAGGAGCCAAAGCTAAAAATGGTAAGATACCATATATTAAAATGTTGTAATGTGTGCAATGCCTCCAGGAGCCAGCTGGGGTGTGATTCGGTTCCTTTAGGGAAATGTTACTAGTTGCCCTTTTCTTCTTCAAAGGCTGGAGAACATAGCTGTTTTGAAAATATCAGACTGGAAAAGAGAAGTGGCTTTCTAGGTCTGTGGAGGATATACAGCCATCGTTGCCAGAGAAATATTTTGCTAATATTTTGCTTACATAATGCTAAGTGGAGGATTTTGTGAGCTATAAAGGTGACCAAGCACATTTGTCCTGCCTTAAAACCCAAAGAACAAGCTTGAATTTCTGCTACACCAAAAAGTTACTGAATTATGCTTGGGTGGGGGAGGGCAATTTGAGAAGAAATTGGCTATATTCTAAGCAAGCGGGCAGACAGAGTTCCCATGAAGAGGAACAAAGAACCACAAAGAGCATTCATCAACCCAGTTTCTGCATCACCAGAAACTCCAGCCCCTGTGTCCAGCAAACAGCAATGAAAAGGACAGGGAAACAAAGAGTGACTCCAGAAGTGTATACTCTTCCCTGAACTTTTGAATTAACACCACAAGCCAGTTTTCTCTCCACAGCTAAGGGACATGGCATTGCGTTTGTGCAACCACTGGAATGGATGCTTCACTCACTGAGAGTGACTCAGTGCAGGGAGAGGACAGACACTAGGGCCTGGGATCAGTACAAAACATTTGAAATGTTTGGACTACTCTGACTTTCCTCAGACAAACAAACAGTGCTCTCCCTTCCCAGATCTAGGTAGACCTGCACACAAGCCACCAACCAACTTCCCTCTTGTACTATTTCCATTCATAATGGGGAAGAAAAAAATAGGGGTTGGTCAGTGGGAGAGGGGTGGTGTTGGATTTCTGCTAAACCGTAAGTGTCACTAAAGTATTCTTTTAAAAGCTGACCCTTTTCTCCCTCCCTTCTCCCCCCCCCCCCCATTTCATGCAGCCCAGGGACAATTGCTGTCAGTACTGATGAAGAAATGCACAGACACAGGGGCACATTGTCTGCTTGTTAATAACCTATTATAGCTCCCACTAAATGCTTTACAGTGGTTCATAGAATTCCAATAGAACCATTGATTTATACCTGTGTTGTTCAGGGACCATGTTGGCATGGAGAAGGTTGTTACTACTGCTGTCAATGGGGCGGGGGCAACCTTTATACAACTAGTTAAGTGTCAGGCAGCAAAGGGATTAGTGGATTGTTGGAATGGCCCTGCATGACCATCGATATCCAGGACTGGTACACTACCCTTGCCTCCATCCTCACTGCACTAAAGGACGGGTGTGAGGCTGGGTGTGTACAGAGAAAAGTCAAACAATGGAAATAAAGTCGGTCAGTGATGGATATACCTTAGAATGTGGCATCTCTAGAAGCCTATTGACTTCTACCTATCTGGAGTTACATTGGTTTCCACTAGGTGGAGCACTTTGTATGATTGGGGCTATATACTGTATAGAACTGTATTTTCCAATTGTACAAAAAAAATCCCACATGCACAGTAATCCCCAGCCACATGCCCACAACATGCATTCAAAATAACAAGTGCATTTTTTAAAAAACAGGAGTTTCCCATTTAAAAAAAATTCAAAATGGTAGAGAACATCAGTACAACCGGTTAGTGGAGAACAGAATTAGTTATTAAGTACCGAGAACTCAAAACTAGGATATGTGCTTGCTTACTAAAACACATCTCTTTCTCTGAAAAACACAGTTCATATGACCGTGTCCCTAGAGAAGCTCCTCTGCATCTCAGAGGTACTGTAGCACAAACACAATGTGATATGACAGCTGCTGGAATAAATAGTCAAATTAAACAAGAATAAATTGCATAAATAAGTACATGTACTGTAAGCAAGTGCAGTCTGTCTAAAATCTGCAATAAGTGCTGTATGTTCTTTTTATTTTCCAATTAATTTCATTAATTTGCACATATATTGTGCAATAGCTGAGACCATTTCTTTTGTGGCTGGCTGTTCTTTCTTTATGAAAGGAGTCTGCATACACAGGAGAGTGAGAGGTATGATAAATTGCAAACATAAACAAACATAACGTGGTGTCCAATCATGTGGATTAGCAAAATACAGGCAGATGGCAACAAATTACATCTAACACTTCTTTATTGTAAGCAATTTACTGTCATTAAGTGATGGGCAAATCTCCAAGGCTCAGAGGGAGTCAGCCAGGTACAAGGGTTTGTGTCTCATTCCCTGGATTGGCAAAGGCTAGAAACAAAACTGTGCACTCAGAAAAGTTCATCCTGAGTCATTCTACATCAATCATTGTGGCGGAGGATTGGCACTGGTGAATTCTGAAAAGAGTCCCATATAGTTCTCCTCAACCAAAGCACAATGTAGGCCCTTAATGGATTGGAGAGTTGGGCCGTCCTCCAATTGAGAATTAGATAGAGGAAAGGTATTCTTCACACAGGATACCCCCAAAAAGTTTAGTTGTAATATCATCAACACGGATTAGAGGATCTCGATATTCAATTCCCATTTATTGCTAATGAGAGCTGGCATTCACATCCCTTAAGTAGCTTTGAAAATCTCACTCTAGAGTTCATTTCAGATAATTATCCTTGAAGTCACACCCGATCAAGCTCTCCAGAGCTTTCCCATCTCTGCCAAGCACTCTCAGGCACTCTTGCTAATTGGAGCTTCCTTAACATAATTGTCCATTACAGTTGCAGTGCCACCTCAGTCTTTAATAATTACAAGTTATTTCCAATTTTAAAATGTATGTTAGACATTACAGACCAAATTCTCAGCTACTGTAAATAGGTGAAACTCCTTTTAACTCCATATGAACTGCACACATGTATACCAGCTGAGGATGGGATTAGGAAGACAAAGAAACAAGGCAAAAACAAACTCCAAAATACCCTACTCTGTCACATATTTCTATCATTTGTGTGAATCTGAAGTCTGTGAAAATAGGCCAAAGATCTGATATAATTTTGGCCCCAAAAGATCACAAGATCCAATAAATATACAAGCAGAGTCAAAAGTACTTTGTCTATTGAAAACTAAGAATGGCTGCAGTTGGTAATTTGTAAAAGCCAACTACTGTTCCAAGTACGATTGAGAGAGCAACCTGGTTACTGACCAATGGACAAAACTGATTTTGCTTTTAGGGTTTCCTCTCTAGTTATAACTAAAAATATTAAAAGGAGGTTTTTTTAAGGTTCATGTTATTAAATCCCATGGACCAGATTGTTTCGAGTCCAAGACTGCGCGTGGAGAGAAGATAATTCAGAGGTACAGATCTGTAAAGGTACTTAGGCCAGATTTAGATCCCTAAATTCCATTTTTAGGCATTGCAGTAATCCATAAAACCCCTGCTCAGCTTCTGCCTTAAGTCTGTAGGTGTCTAAATTCAATCAGTGCCTACATTTTTGCAGTAAAAGTTCCCTAAGTGCATAACTTTCTGCCTCTGGGCATGCTCATTGCTGCCTCTCTCTAGGGAGCCCATGTAAGCCCCAGATTGATTCACCTACCTTGTCTGCAGGACCCGATCTGGTAGAACTGCTCAGAGACTGCTTCCACACAAAATGGCCTGGAGGAGGAGGTGGTCACAGGCCACTCTTATAACTATATGTGGTTAGCACACTCATCCAGGAAATGGGAAACCCCCAGGTTCTAGTCCTCCCTCTACCTCATCAGGCAAAGGGATTTGAACAGGCTCAGGAGAGAACTCTAACCACTGGGCCATGGATTATTCTGATGTGGGACTCCCTCAGTCTGTCCTGTTGAAGCTGTTCCCCCTTTAATTAAACAATTGAATAACCACACAGCAATTGGGCCAGAGAAAGAGTGAGTATTGCAACACATAAGTACCCTGGTGGATCTGGGCCAAAGAGCCTTCACTCCTCTCAGCCACCATACACAAGAGCTGAAGATATGAGGAGTCCCTGTATTTGAAAGAGTGCAAGGATGGCCTCCTCTGTGGCCCCAGGAACACACATCACCCCTAAGGGAGTAGGGGGAATTACTCAATGTAATTTTCTAGTGAAGAGAAACCCTCTGATGCTTTTGCAGTGACCTCACTGAGGTTCAGCAGTGTTTAGGGTCATTCATACCTGAAAGGAGGCAAGAGGGTGAGTGAGCATATGGTTTTTACAACCTGCTCCAAAAGAAAGTGCCACGTGTTGCACAAGGTCAGTCCTCACACCTTTTGTAGGCTTTGGCTTTATTTGCAAAGAAACTAATAATATAACAAATTATAGCCCAACCCTTCTCCCCATGTGCTGTGTGGATCCTCAGGAACCTATTAAAAGAATTCCCTGAAGGGTTCTAACTCTTGTTTACAGGGGAGGTCAACAGAAGTGTCCTGCCACCTTTTTACAAGGTTGGGCAGTACACCATTTGGCCTATTGACAGTAAATCTAGAGAGGCAATAATAAAACAGAAACATTAGCTTGTATTGCATCTTCTTTTTCCCTACAAAATGTCTGATGTATCCTTAGACTATTGGAGTATTCTCCTGTCCTGGATCAATGGCTGTCTTTAATGTAAGACCTTTTATCAATGGATTATAATCAGAAGCAGAGTAGCTTTTGTGGAGGAGAAGGACTTTTTAGAGGAAAAGTGGTTTCCATTATTGACTTTGAATATAAATGATTAATTACTAGGTCATCTAACCCTCAGGAGGGATACAGTTTATTGACCATTACTCTCCTTCTTCATAGTCAGCATTTTATTTTGTGTTGTAATGTTTGTGTGTCAATAAACATGTTTCTAAAAATCAATATACAGTACACAGTTTCATGCATCTGTCTCTAAATTTTTACTAGTAACCAGCTGACACAATGCTTAACACAACATGTTTTTGTCTATGCTGAGTGTAAAGATGATGTTAGCATTGTGCTAGTTAACATAACTTCTCAAAGTCGTATTTTAACTTGACGTAAGTTTCAAGTGAAGACAAACCCAGAGATGCTACGCACAGGGATTCCACAATTCTGCAGGCCATAAAACTGTGCTCCACAGTACAAAGTGAGAGTTTGGGGCATACTTGGAGTAGGCAACAATTATACAATTCCATAGGGCTAAAGCCCTCTGGTATTCAGAGCCACAGCTGCTACCACCACCCATGAGCCATAGCAGTGACAGAAGAGCAGCTATATGACTTATCTCCATCAAACAACAATGTTGTTGGGGCAAATTCCTTCTCCTTCAATCTAACTTAGATCCTCTGCAGAAAGCCCAATGGTATGACCTATTCATGGAGAAAGGTTAAACAGTATTTGACCCCATCAGCAAATTTTTGTATCTAGAGGTAGTAAAGTCTAAGCATTTCCCATGTTGTTTTTCAGATAACTCCCAGAAATTATAGACCACGGTACATGATCAAAGAGAGAGTGATAGGATAATGGAGATCAGCCTGGAATATATTTATATTAGACAGACACCTGGAATAATCTTATACATTAAGTAACAATCTCTTTGCCTCAGGTAGTTGTTTATAGTAGGATTCATGTACTGCTTCCAGGATATATACCCCTTCCTCTTCTTTAAGAGTGCTATTCATGTCTTCGGACCACAGAAAAAAAAATTGTGATTGGTTACAGAAGCCTATAGAAATGTTTTGTTAGCTTTCACTCATTAACAATGATTCCACTGCATGTACTGGAATAGGGGTTTTAAAATATCATCTTTTAAAAAAAGAAGTCTTTATTGACAAATAACAGAATGTTTCTTCATTCTGAATGTTAAAATCTGTATTGTATAATCATAATAGTATCATTGTAAATCAAGTCCTTATTGTGCCTGACTCCCTTCCTTTCTATTGTAAATATATTGGGAATCCTGCTCCCAGAAGAAAGTTTGGATCTCATGCCAGGGTCACAATAAAGGAAGTCAGGGTAGTTACAGTTATTTTAATATTCTTCTCCATTTTCTTGGTGCCATGCACAATTGGATTTTTGCACATCTTCAGAGGGGCAACTGAAGGGGGAGGAAACTCCTCTATATTACTATACAATACATTTGTTACTTTAATAGTTGCAGCTTTTTATTGTTCTATTTACATCAAGTTATTCGCTGAGTTTCCTTCCTTACACAATGCTGTATGTTCTAAGTGGGAAGCTCAGAAATATAACAGGAAGTGTCAAAGATTTTGGGGCCTCTTTTTTTTTTTTTTTTAATTATGACATAAATTTCAAGTGCTATCCGGGGGATTTTTTTTGGCCATGAAAACTAAAAAGGAAAAGGTCCAATATCATTTAAAAAAAGAGAATGAGTTTAAGGTCATAAGTAAACATGTGTAACCAGTGTAACATTGATAACTTTAGGTGGACTTTCTTTCCCAAAAAAGAAAGTTCATATATCCAGGAAACTTTTAAGAGATTGAATTAATCGTGTGATATTCAACTTTACTATACTTATACTGTTAATAAAGGCCTTGATTTCAACCACAAAGGGGCAATTTTCAAAGGAAAGGCAAAATATTTCACAGAGGCTACCACACATTTTGAAACCTTTGGCTTACTGAGTTGGTATCCAGATTACTTAGCTCAGCTTCTTTGTTTCCACTCATCCATTTCATTGGAATATATGAGTCTGATCCAAAGTCCACTTATGCCAATGAGACTCTTTCCTGATCCTCTTTTCTTTGGATCAGGCCTTATTTTAGCATGGGTGCTCATAGTTTTAATGTTATGTTATCTTCCAATCCTTCTTTTCATCTTTCAAACATCTTTTCCATTATGGCTGTTAAGTTGGCAATGATCTCCACTGTATTTTACTTTTTCTTGCCAGGTTCTGAGCCTGCATTTCTTCAACAACTTCCTCTCCACTTTGACCTTCATCTTTCCATCCTTTTTCTCAGTTTTTGAAATGAGCAACTTTTAGTGGTTCAACATTCTGGAAAAAAAATCTTTACAAAATGGATCAACCACTAGAAAGTTATATATTAAATATCTTGCTGGCTTTTTGCTTGTTTACAGACTTAAAAACAGGCAGGACAGCAGCTCACACTGCACAGCCCCATGTATTTATCATATAAAACTGATTTTAATGATTTCACACTGATGGTGGTTAGAGAATCCTTCCTTTCGTGTAATGCAGGTCAATGACAACAGTGCCAGGAGTCATGGGATATTATGTGCTTTTGTTTCATAATTCCAGACATTAGAGAAGAAGTGGGTTAGGAACATGCACAATAAAATACAAAACTATTTCAAATTGAAAGGTTACTAGATTCTGTTATAACCTTGAATATATGCCAATTTTTATGGAACATTTTTCTAAAACATGCAGATTTTTCAAGTAATAACAGGCCTACTTCGTAGTACAAAGGGGCAACTTTTGAGTGACAAATGTGTGTTTCTTCCAAGACATCTATTGAAAGAATTATAGAATTTTTTTTCCAAACTGTAAGCAAAGGGTAGAAAAATGGAGGATGAAGTGAAAGCACCAACTTTTCAGGTGACAATTCTGCAAAACAAAAGACTTGGTTTTGCGGAAATTCACCGAACTCTGCTGTGGAGACCCTAACCTGTTTGTGGAAAACCTGAAACTCCACAAGGTTAAGCAGTTTTAACTACAAGAAGTTAAAGCAGTTTTTAAAATGCAGTTTTAACTCTCAGCAAGTGAGAACAGGGCATAAGTAGAGTGCTCTTTACAGAGAAAGGGAATGAAAGGCAGGCATGATGAGGAAACAGCATGGAGTTAGAGAAGGAAGCAGAACACTTTGTTAAGCAGTTGTTCCATAAACCCAAAGTACAGAAGTTACAAAATCTGGAGTCTGCTGTAGGCTGAATTGACTGGGAAGCGTTTCACCAGTGTAAAGTAGGAACAAATATAACTGAACTGAGCTGCCCTCCTTTTGGATCAATATAATGCACAGCCTGCTGCTCAAAGTTTTTTTGAAGAATGCATTTCCCCCTCCCTGTCAGAGTCTAGTACTACTAAAGTTTGATCAGGATGAGAAAAAACTAGAAGTTCAAACTTCTGGGAGGTGATAAGGATGGAGAAAGATTGAATCTTATGAGATTTAGGGCTAGTTTTACAAACCAGGCAGCACACTCAGTTCCTGAGTGTGCAGAGACAGGGCATGCATAGACAGAAACATATTTTCACAACACCTCAGCACATAGCCATGGATACTGCAGACAAGGCTAAGAACATATACATGTATAGCTTGGATTAGCTATGCTCTGGAGTTGTTTGAAAGCACTCCCACTGAGCAAACACAATTTTGGAGATAAATTCAGGACAACTTAGATACTAAGGCTTTCCATCCCCAAGAGGTATAAAATTTCAAACACAAACAAACAAAGGGTCCTAAAGAGCAGGTGACCAGAGCTTTTAGCACACTGTGGTTCAGCAGTGTTTAGGAACTGTCACACCTGGAAGATGCTGAAAGACTGAGTGAGTGGAAGATTTTCCACCCTGCTCCAAAATAGATCTACACATGCTCTGCAATGTAGCCTCTATAACTGTTACCCAGCAACTACAAAGGTTAATTTGTATCAATATTTGTATGTTCATAGTTCCCTAATTTAGCACAAATTTGAAATAATAGTGTTCTTCCATGGAAGAAGAAAGAAGTATAGATCATCACCCTGCCCACCAAATACTTGATGAAGGAAGTCCTGGTTGTTATCTGCTTGACTGATTGAGGAGTATTGCTCTGAGTCTACAAGGTTATACAGGAGCTATAGAGGCATTTGAATGTGCTACTGATAGTGAAACCATATGGCTTTTCAATCCATTGATCCAAGGGCTTGCAGTTTCCATTTTGAGGCAGGATAAACAACAAAATAACAACTGAGCAAATAAAATTCAACTGCATCTCATTTTAAGAAAGCTATTTTAAAAAATTAAATTCCTGAACACTCGCATCTATTTAAAAAAAAAATCAGTTTAAGCTTTTGTCACCTGTCAACAGCATTCCAAATAGCAGCATATCTTCTGCTATAAAATATGATTTGGAATATCATTGGAGTTTTAAGGAATATGGAGGGGATGCAGACAGCATATTCGTTGATCCAGTTGGAACAAGATGAGAGAAATTGTAAGTTAATTGTCTGCAGCCTACTAAGCATTTTTAACATGATAGTATAATGAATAGTCTCAAGGAGTCTGGTTTGAAGGGTAATCATTTTTTATTCTCAACTCCCTAATTTTTAAAAGGTCAGTCAGCCCGCTCTGGTTTTTACACTGACATTCATATAACACATTGCTTTCCTACATTAAGAACAACTGTTTAACAGAATATAGTATTTGAGAGTGAGCAACTCCAGAAGTGACTTTAATGGGTTGGAGATGGGGAGGTAATTTCCCATGACCCCAAATTATTTTTTTCCTGAATCTAAGGTCTATGTTGTCTACAACTACTTTAATACTAATGGGGTTCTTTTCTAGTTGTTCCTATAGACAATTTAGCCTAAAATTCATCAGAAGTATTCATTCACTTTGGGTGCTTCAACTTTGGTCATGCTACTTGAGACACCTACTAGGACCTGATATTTTTGTTCTTAGAACAGTGCTAGCAAAACTGTGCTATAGATTTAACCACACCATATGTGCTTACAGACTGAAAATACTTCGCCATACAAGTTAAGAAAACTATGAAAGAACCCAGCTAGCAACAGTCATATTTAGCAATGCAGGGGTGCTGGAACAATTTGTATAGTGGGGGTGCTGAGAGTCATTGAACCAAACAAAACCCTGGAAATTATGGAAACCACTTCAAGCCAGGGGGTGCAGCAGCACCGATGCAGCAATGTATACATTTAGCAAATGTTTAGCAAGGCATATGTTGTACCTAGAATGCTGCTGCTCACAGTGGACACTGGGCTTAATGGTTCAGTAGTTTCTCAGCCAGAGAAGATAAATATAATAAAATAATATTCAGTTATGCACCAAGTTGGGTTCTGATTTTCTCTCATGTACTGAGGTTCATCTCTAATTTTTTTTTTTACAAAAATTGTTTATTTTGCACAGAATGTATTCTGTAAAATAACTATATATTTGTAACCCATTCATTGTGATTAATTATGGCCCCAATTAAGCAGGGTAAATAACACTTCCTTATTTACTTTCTCCACACCAGTCATGATTTTATAGACATCTACCATGTCCCCCTTTAGTCGTCTCTTTTTCCAAAGAGACACAAATCTGACATCAGGAATCATAATACTCAAAAACCAGTGGGAGAACACTTTAACCTGTCTGGTCATTCTATGACAGACCTGCGGGTGGCTATCTTAAAACAGAAAAACTTCAAAAACAGACTCCAAGGAGAGACTGCTGAGCTGGAATTGATATGCAAACTAGACACAATCAACTCAGGATTAAATAAGGACTGGGAATGGCTGAGCCATTACAAACATTGAATCTATCTCCCCTTGTAAGCATTCTCACACTTGCTTCTTATCAAACTGTCTGTACTGGGCTATCTTGATTATCACTTCAAAAGTTTTTTTTCTCTTACTTAATTGGCCTCTCAGAGTTGGTAAGACAACTCCCACCTGTTCATGCTCTCTGTATGTGTGTATATATATATCTATATCTCCTCAATATATGTTTCACTCTATATGCATCCGAAGAAGTGGGTTGTAGCCCACGAAAGCTTATGCTCTAATAAATTTGTGAGTTTCTAAGGTGCCACAAGTACTCCTGTTCTTTTTGAGGATACAGACTAACACGACTGCTACCCTGAAACCTCTTTTTCCAAGCTGAAAGTCACAGCCTTATTAATATCTGCATATGGGAGGTTTCAGAGTAGCAGCCGTGTTAGTCTGTATCCACAAAAAGAACAGGAGTACTTGTGGCACCTTAGAGACTAACAAATTTATTTGAGCATAAGCTTTCGTGGGCTACAGCCCATTTCATCAGATGCATAGAATGGAACATATAGTAAGAATATATATATACACATATAGAGAACATGAAAAGATGGAAGTTGCCATACCAACTATAAGAGGCTAATTAATTAAGATGAGCTATTATGAGCTGGAAAAAAAAAACTTTTGTAGAGATAATCAAGATGCCCATTTCAGACAGTTGACAAGAAGGTGTGAGGATACTTAACATGGGGAAATAGATTCAATTTGTGTAATGACCCAGCCACTCCCAGTCTCTATTCAAGCCCAAATTGATGGTGTCTAGTTTGCATATTAATTCAAGTTCAGCAGTTTCTTGTTGGAGTCTATTTTTGAAGCTTTTCTGTTGCAAAATTGCCACCTTTAAGTCTGTTACTGAGTGACCAGAAAGGTTGAAGTGTTCTCCTACTGGTTTTTGAATGTTATGATTCCTGATGTCAGATTTGTGTCCATTTATTCTTTTGCGTAAAGACTGTCTGGTTTGGCCAATGTACATGGCAGAGGGGCATTGCTGGCACATGATGGCATCTATCACATTGGTTTCAATTATCAATTTCAATTATCACAACTGGTATTCTAATCCCTTGCATCCTCTGCAGATCACTTCCCCATAAGCACTCCAGTAGCAAAGAATCATGGAACAACAGGAGTGCAGAGAAGGACTGTCAGAGGTTAAATTAGCTTTCTTACCCTTCACCATATACTAACTATACCATCCCAAAAAGATTTTAAGTGAAAGAATCACTACAAGCCTGGTTATTTTGCAAAAAGCTGGAGGCGGTCAAGTATTCTGTCACAGTAAAAAGCAGTGTGGTTAAATATTGTCTCAATCAGATCTATTTACCGTCAATAATTTATTTAGTTTTCATACGCTTTGCTACTTTAGCTTTATTTAATATTGACTTCTGAACTAAGGAAAAATACTTCATTTTTCTGTAGTTTAGTTAGCAATTCGTTATTGAATTTGTGATAGCTATCATGAGATCTATACATTTTTTGCAGAGACTTAGACTACTTAAAAGACAACTGAAGGAAACTCATTATGCATTTTTAGTCATCCTCTTTGCCTCACCTTGGCAGTGTGAAAGTGAAATGAATTATATTAAAGAAATAGAATGAATTAAAGAATGCTGTATGTACCTTGTCATAACTATAAAGGGAAGGGTAACAGCTGTTCTGTGTACAGTACTATAAAATCCCTCCTGGCCAGAGACTCCAAAATCCTTTTCCCCGTAAAGGGTTAAGAAGCTCAGGTAACTTGGCTGGCATCTGACCCAAAGGACCAATAAGGGGACAAGATACTTTCAAATCTGGGGGGGGGGGGAGGCTTTTGTTTGTGCTCTTTGTTTGGGTGTGCGTTCGCTCTTGGGACCGAGAGGAACCAGACATCAATCCAGGTTCTCCACATCTTTCTAAACAAGTCTCTCCTATTTCAAATTTGTAAGTAAATAGCCAGGCAAGGCGTCTTAGTTTTACTTTGTTTTCTCAACTTGTAAATGTACCTTTTACTAGAGTGTTTATCTTTGTTTGCTGTACTTTGAACCTAAGACTAGAGGGGAGTCCTCTGAGCTCTTTAAGTTTGATTACCCTGTAAGGTTAATTTCCATACTGATTTTACAGAGATGATTTTTACCTTTTTCTTTAATTAAAAACCTTCTTTTTAAGAACCTGATTGATTTTTTCCTTGTTTTAGATCCAAGGGGGTTGGATCTGTATTCACCAGGAGTTGGTGGGAGGAAGGAGGGGAATGGTGAATTTCTCCTTGTTTTAAGATCCAAGGGGTTTGGATCTGTATTCACCAGGGAATTGGTGAAAGGTTTCTCAAGGCTTCCCAGGGAGGGAATCCATTGGGATGGTGACAGCGGACCAGAGCTAAACTGGTAGTTAAGCTTAGAAGTTTTCATGCAGGCCCCTACATTTGTACCCTAAAGTTCAAAGTAGGGATACAGCCTTGACATACCTTTAAGTAGAAATGCTGCAAGACAGGGGGCAGGAAAGCAGACATTAACTGCTTAATGAATTGCACCACTTAAGGGCAATTGGTGAAGCATTAGCCTTAGATCGATAAGAGTTAATAAGGAAGCAGGATATGCATATTGTGCCCTTGCAAATTTTACAATTTTGCTCTCTCTGTCCCTTTGTTTAGTTCACACCCTTTTATCTGTATAAATAAGACTGTTTAAATCTTGCATGGGGGCTCACATTATCTGAATGTATTAGCAGAGCGCTGTGCTAATAAAACAGAGTGGTCTGACAAACTATGAGTCTTGAGTCTAACTTTGAAAATTTGGAGGTTCCACCGAGATGGCAACCGTCTTCACTGGGGCTGTGTGATTCCTGACCATTTTTGTAGGATGACCGTGGCAGCCGGCACCTGGGCATTTGGCCCAAGTGGAAGGGCGCATGACCACAGTGAAGTCTACGCCATTGAACCTGTTGGTTCCCACTCTGTTCTGGTAGGGATCCCGGGATCTGACATCAGGAATCTGGTCAGGTAATTATTTCTGTGTTTCGTCCAGACTGAGGACTGTCCTGTGTCTGTGTCTATCCATCCTCCTGTGGAGTGTTTGAGTCTAGGTGCCACCTCCGTCCGGGGATCGGCCGACCAAGGGGTTCTTATCCCTGCGGTCTGAGTGAGTGAAATCTGCACAATCGCAGCCGCACCGCACCTTGGGTAAAACCCTTGGTGTGAAAGCAAGGGCGATTGAGGCAGTAGCGTGTGGGCTCCTTTTGTGTGTTGCACCGGGCATCGCTCTGATGAACCCGAATTTCCTTCTTGTGTAATTGGTGTATGTAAAGTCCTCCTGTATTGGTAACCAGACGTCTAAGTCGGGACAGTTCCCTAAAGGAACGCCGGCTCAGTTTTAGGAAGGGTCCGGACTCCTGTAAATTTCTGGAAAAATGGTCTAGGCTAACTCAGGGAGATCCCAAAACTCAGTGGCCACTGTCAAAATCTTGGAACAAGGACCGAGTGGACATCTTAAAAGACAAACTTGGCCAATCTAAAACTATATTGGAAAAGGAGAGGTTTCATGCAGTGGTGGGAAGAGGCAAATCGTAGGTGGACAAAATCAAAACTCGCCTCTCTCAAATATTCAAATAATAAGTTAAAAGCTTTATTAAAACCCTCCTCTCCCAGCACCAGACCAAGCGCTCCCCTTTACCCCATTCTCTGAAAAAAAAAAAAACAACCCCGGATCAATCCCAACCCCCTCCATCTCCCATCTCATTGTAAAAAGGACAAAAAAGCCCCTTGTTCTGTTCCCCTTCATTGTCTGATTCTTTAGTGTTCCACTACCAATTCAGCAAGGAAGGTGGGGTCCTCAACTAGCCCCCACCCTTCCTGGTCCCTTTCCTTAAACATTTCTTTCAAAATTGTGAAATGACCACAATATCACTCACAAAAACGGTTCATTGGAAAAAGCAGGATCGGGCCCAGACAAGCGGGCAAGCAACAGATAAAGAAACTGAAAAACAGGTTGGAAGCCCTAAGGGCATAGTGTCAGGAGTAAGTGCAAGCATGAACCCCTGGAACAATACTTAAAATGGTGAAATCTGAGTTGATAAAGGTGTCATTTTGGGAAATAAGTGATTTAAGGAAAGAGAATGAAAAGTTAACTCTACAGAGGCTGAAAAGAATTAAGCAGTTAAATCTTGTAAAAATGTTTAAAAGGACCTTGTTAAAAGAATTCTTGGTTTCTTTGCAGCCATTCTGAAGGGAAAATGGGCCCCTTTCCAAAAGAATGTCTGTAAATAATCCAGGTAAAGAGACTATCTAATTAAAATCATTTTACTATGGACAATTGAGTCAAATTTGCTAAAAGTACATAGGGGGGGTTCTATTGGAACTTAACTGCCCCAAATGTATAAAGGTAATGTAATCTATGTACAGTTATGTAAAAACAAAGCAGTGTAAAAGGAATGTTAAGGAAAATAAAATGAGTATGTATCCGTCTGTCTGTGGGAATATGTGAGGTTTGTAAAACTCCTGTTTTGTAGATTTAAGATAAATTGATTTTGTTTTGTTTATAATGCCACTAAAAAATCCATTTGACTCTTTAATTCAAAGTTGCAAAACTGACAGACCTTTTTGCCAGACACAGGTAATCAGTGTTGGTTGGCTTTGAGATTTGGTATTTAACCCTTAAGGGGTAACTTGATTCTTTACAAAATTTAAATGTTTTCAAATAAAGACCAAGTCATGACTGCAGCAAGGCAGTCAAAATCAGAAGAATAGGGAGAGATTCTGGATTCTTTTTGTTTGTTTATTTTTGTAACAAAATAGCAGATGAAAGCTGTAGTAAAAGAATAAAGACAGTGCCCCTCTGAAGCAACAGCAGGGGTGAGGTGCCCAAAACAAAAAGAAGCAACGTTAGAAACACTAAGCCTTAAAATGGTTCTGTGTAATCAGACTGTCTCTTTGATAAGGGTACATAAAACTCTGTAAGAACAAAAGAAACAGTTGCACCTTATGTAAAAATTAATATGGCTAAAGTTTTAAAAGTTAAAGCATAGAAGGAATGTGCAGACATGTGCAGTGTATATTATAGAAGGGGGTAAAAGAAATGCAAATGAAACATGCTACTTAATTAAAATCCTATTAGGGTTCCAAAGGAGCCACAATAGACTGTTTTCTTTTTCAGACCTCTGTGCATTTTGGAAGCAAGAATTAAAAGTAATCAAAACTCTGGTAAAAGTTAATTGTGTTCCTTTTAAGACAGAGTCTCTGGGCTCTGCTGATGGCTTTGAATCCAAAAGCCAAGCCTGTGTTGATGCAAATTACCTAACTGATAAAGGAAGTGAGAGAACTGCCAGCACAAAGAGGTTGCAGATAAAGAACATACCTGGTCAGCAAACAAATTGTCTAAATAAAAGGCACGGTATAACAATATACCTTTAATTAAAATAAATTTTATGTTAATAAGTTTGTAATAATGTATAGTGTGTATGATTTTAAAAAAAAATCCTTTATGGTAATGATGCTTTTCAACTGTTACCTGTGAACAAACTTAAAGCTTAACACAGCAGGAAAGACATTGTAAATTTGGTCTGCTGTAAAGAAAAAACTGAGGTACACCACCTCATGGTGCACCTCATTCCGTCACTGGAGGACCTCATCTGTTTAACAAAACATGGAACAATAATGACACTTGGGAAGCAGTGGGAATAAAATGTATCTAAATGGATCAGTCTGGTGGAGGGAAAAGGTTATTGTGTTGGGTGTGTAATGGGACAGGCTGGATCTGGGAAAAAACTGTTGCCTTCAGCATATTGTGGCCAATGGTGTATGGGATTATTCAAACAAAACTAAAAAGTGGCGGGTTGGGTATGGAGATATGAAATTTTCTCTTGACCTGAGGATCAAACAGAAAAATCAATTTCATGTTCCCCCTACAGTAACCTTAGTGAAAACAATACAATCTTTCAATACCATGCAAAAAGGCTCCTAAGGTTACAAGTAGTAGTTGAAATAATGGCAAATGAAACCGGAGAGAGTTTAAAAAACCCTGGCCAAAGAAACAGAGGCGATCTGACAGATGGCCCTCCAAAACAGTCAGGCATTGGACATAGTGCTGGCGGCCAAAGGAGGGACCTGTGCTCTCATTGGAACAGAATGTTGTGTGTTCATACCTGACAATACCAATGAGGTAATAGATTGCGTTAGTCACTTAGAACAAATCGCATATCTTCCCCATGAAGAACCGAGTTCTTTATGGAAGTGGCTAAGTAACCTGTTCAATTTCTCTGGCATAGGAAACTGGTTGTTTCAGGGTGTCCTGACTATCCTGTTTAAAATCTTAATGATTTTTGTATGTTTTCAGCTACTCTCCTGTTGTATCCAGAATTGCGTAAGGTATGCCACCCAAGTGATTGCCCCAAAACAGAGTGCTAATATGATGATTTCAAAATATCACTGATGAACGAAGAGATAAAGAACGATTAATATGTGGAAGCCAGTAATTGTTGGTCTTTGAGTAAGCTTGACCAAGAGGAGGGATTGTGAAAGTGAAATGAATTATATTAAAGAAATAGAATGAATTAAAGAATGCTGTATGTACCTTTAAGTAGAAATGCTGCAAGTCAGGGGGCAGGAAAGCAGACATTAACTGCTTAATGAATTGCCCCACTTAAGGGCAATTGGTGAAGCATTAGCCTTAGATCGATAAGAGTTAATAAGGAAGCAGGATATGCATATTGTGCCCTTGCAAATTTTACAATTTTGCTCTCTCTGTCCCTTTGTTTAGTTCACACCCTTTTATCTGTATAAATAAGACTGTTTAAATCTTGCATGGGGGCTCACATTATCTGAATGTATTAGCAGAGCACTGTGCTAATAAAACAGAGTGGTCTGACAAACTATGAGTCCTGAGTCTAACTTTGACAGCAGGCTCCGTCTACTTTACAGATCATGAACATATGAAGCAAAATGGAGATTTTATTCCTGCAGATATTGTTATTTGTCTATGACCAGGCAAATTTGGTTGTGAGCAAATTTATTCACCCTGGAAGTGCTCACAGAAAGAACCTTCATTTTGTGTGTTTGTACACAAAGGTACTCAGAGGTAGAAAGAGAATTGGACAGTGGGAACGCCAGCATTTTTCTGACATATATCCAAGTGATTATTTAGCATGAGATGTAGTGAAGAGGAGGAGGGTAAGTCCCTAAGTTTGGGGGAGGGATGCTCATGCAGCAAAAAGCTTTAATGCCTGGAGACAATTGGCACATGTATCAGCTCCAGAGCATGTAGTGTGGCCAAATAGCAAGGCAGAAAGATAAGCATGCGGGGACAATTGCCCTATGGAACCACAATAACAGTAACATAGACAACCAAAGATTCTGGAATTTCCTAGGCATGCTTATCTCCTATATTTGTCCCCTTCCCTAAAATGCTCTCTATTCTCTTCTTGAGCAATTTGATACCCTGATTCTTTCTTTAAGCTCTTCTCCCATTATATCATCCTGTCAGCAGGTCCGGCTCTAGGCACCAGCAAACCAAGCACGTGCTTGGGGCGGCACATTTTCAGGGGCGGCATTGCGATTTAGGTGAGCAATCATTCAGATCCAATAATGAATACTTGAAAGAGTGCTTGCTACACATGGCTTGCAGCAACTCAAGAAGACCCAAGTATTTTTGTAAAAATTATTTGTTAAACAATTATGAATAACTTTAAAATTAGTAAGAGTAATGATGGGTTCATGGACAGAAAAGGCCAAAACTGGTGAAAACATTGTTTGTGATGAGTGGTTCAACAAGCTCTATTTACAACTACTTCTCAAGAAACATACTGCAACTGTTTCTGCAAATTTCTCTGCCTTAGTTAGCTACTATACATCTCTCCAATGTGATCAGCTACTGCTCTTAAAATGGTCCATCCAGATGTCCACAAATCAATATAGGTACCTTAGCACCAAATTTATGTTTGCTTTCAGTGAATAACCTACCAAATTATCTTATTGGCAGGAATATTAACCAAAATGCAAATTTTAAATGAATATTGCAGAAAGTGAAATGCGAATACACTTTCAGAAGCACTGATATTGGAAATCCAGTTCTAAGAGTTATGATAATCTCTTCACAGAACTGAAACCTACCTTGTGATCTACGTATCCGTCAAAACTGCTTGAATTTTGAATACTCACAATAAACTGGTCACAGACTAAAATCAATAATTATTTGCAGATATTTGGCAATGAATTTTGAATAATGAATACATTTTATATTATAGACAATCTGTGAAGAGAAAAGGGGGCAAAGTCCATAAAATAAAATATTCTTTACAAATTATTTACGAACCTCTAACTACAGCTAATATGGCCATATAGCTTTTGGACCATCTCCTCAGCTCTCAGTTTTCTTAAAATTTCCTCCTCATTTTCCCTTACAACCAATGCTGGAGTTCAGTTTGACAGTTCTGAAAGAGGCTAATTCAAGCTTGGATTTCTGTGCGAATTGTTCAGCGACCCTTACTCACCTCCCATTTGAGAGAAAAATAGCACAAGTTGAAAAATCATGAAAAGTCAGTAAATTCCTGGCTTCATTGACACTGTTATCCAAGCAATGGTTATTTCCTTTTCCAAGTAATGAGAAAAGTCTTGTATTTGAGATACCACTTTATGGTAACCATTGGCAAATGTTGATTTTTTTGAAATAGTTACCATGTATGCGTCTATCTAGAGAGGGAAGACTTTTGAAGAAAAAACATTTATGATAATTTGTTTGAATAAAAATAACATGAATGTGCTGTTAGTCACTTTGCACAAAAGTTCTTAAGAGCCATTTTTATGGTTGCAAGAATGTTCACAGTAAAGAAAATGTTTTATCAATATAAAATTTAAAAGCTCTCCAAAACAGTGTTAAAATAAATAGTCTTCTATTATGTGTCATACAGAATATAGGCTGATTTGGTGCAATACAACAATATTAGTATCACACATTTAGGTGAATTCCAGAGCTGAATACCCATCCCAAACTCATTACAGTATTCTATGTGTTGCTGATGACGAAACCTTCATACTACAGCACACCATCCTGTCTTCTCTATGCAAACATATACATCTGAGAAAGTATATTGGCATATATTTTTATGCAGGTAAATAAAAATAATATATGGCAAGATATATATTACTTTGATTTTAACTCACTTCAGGGTAAGATAAGCCTTTTAGTAAAGTTCTCTCTTTCAGCAATCCATATGGAAAGGAAAAAAACAAAGTGAAAAATATGCACTTTTTCCTAGTCAGTATTTTTATAAAGTGAGACCCTTTTGAAAGGCAGTGGAACTATTTCAAAAAAGTGAAACTAAGTTTAAGGCCCATTTACTATATGTTGACTAATTTCATTAATATTTTATTCATTTGGGTAAAGGTACTGTGACAGTGTACCCCATAAGGCTTTATGGGGAGGGGGTGCTTATAAATGTATGTATGACATAACTGGAATATGTTTTGTGCTGCCTGTGCCATGTAACATATCTCCGTAAGGGTTATGATCTACTATATCTATTCATCCTATTTGTACATATATATCATTTTCTACTCGAGGTTAAGAATATGGGCTGTATGCTTGCCTGATTTCTAAGTAAGCTTTGTGAGGCATTTGGTCAGCTTCTTTAGGAAGGAATTCGCCAGGTTAAGTACCTGATCAGGAGATACTTAGGGAACAATGCATCTTGGAATGCTCCAATCCACATGAGAAGTCTCCCTGGAGACATGCAAGATGCCATGTGGACAATGGCGTCGGCCTGCAAAGACTGAGTCATGCAGGGGCATGTGACTTGCCCAGGTGACTCCAAAACTCCATCTTGGAGCTGGGCTTTGCATAGGAGGGAGGTCTCCACCCACAAGAGAGAGTCTACTTAAACCTGTGGGAGACCCCTCCATTTGGTCTTCAGCTGGCTAAAGAAGGAGCCTCTCCACCCCTCCCCCCCCCCCCAGGATACTTGAAGGAGACTGAAACAAAGGACAGTAACTGCAGGGGGTGTGAGTGATAGCTGGACCCAGGCCAAAAGGAGATTAGCCTGTAAAAGGGAGCACTCTGGAACTGGTGAGGAAATTATCTGTATTCGGTTTGATTAGGCATAGATCTGCGCATTTTATTTTATTTTGCTTGGTGACTTACTTTGTTCTGTCTGTTACTACTTTGAACCACTTAAATCCTACTGTCTGTATTTAATAAAATCACTTTTTATTTAGTAATTTACTCAGAGTATGTATTAATACCTGGGGGAGCAAACAACTGTGCATATCTCTCTATCAGTGTTATAGAGGGCGAACAATTTATGAGTTTGCCCTGCATAAGCTTTATGCAGGGTAAAACGGATTTATCTGGGTTTAGACCTCACTGGGAGTTGGGCATCTGAGTGCTAAAGACAAGCACATTACTGTGAGCTGTTTTCAGATAAACTTGCAGCTTTGGGACAAGTGATTCAGACCCTGGATCTGTGTCTGGAGCCAAACAGGAGTGTCTGGCTCAGCAAGACAGGGTGCTGGAGTCCTGAGCTGGCAGGGAAAACAGAAGCAGGGGTAGTCTTTGCACATCGGGTGGCAGCTCCCAAGGGGGTTTCTGTGATCCAACCGGCACAGGTACATTTTCCATATTCCTAAAATCCCCAAAGAAAATGCCTTAACATTTTTACTGGCAGAACTTTAAGGATTTATTGCATATTCTTTTTAATGAAGCAATCTCTGATGTCAGCACATTTTTTACACTGAGGTACATTTGCCTGCTATTCACAAATTCAATTACCTTTTCTTGGTATTGAACAGTCTTTTACATTATTTTATTCTGTAGCTTCAAGTTTTCTTCCTGCTGATTTTTGCTTTGCTTGCTTATTTAAGTCTGCCATCTTTTGACGATGTGTCAGCAGGTTTCATCATGGGGGGCGGGGGAGTCAAGGATTGAATAACAGCTTCAGTTCACACTTTGAATCAAGTTAAGATAGGACTTTTTGTTGTTTTCCTGCCATGATAAAACTCTTCTGATAGATTTTAAACAGTGACTTGTCCCTCGGTTTATTTTCAACCAGTAGCTGTGTTTAGATGTTCGTCTTTTTTCTTCAATCAAATTAAGAAATCAAATGGTAAACAGACTCAGGTACACTGTACTTTTAGTAAATGTGCTGCCATATATGTGAACTAATGTTCATTCTAATTAATGACCATGTCTGGTCCTTAGCAGTATTGAGCACTCATAACTAGAATGGGAACTGTGCGTGTTTTACATTTCACTTACATGCACACACCTTACCCTTACCATAATTACCATATACCACAAACCATGCACCACAACCTTACTGGGCCACTTAAAGGAGGCAAGCATTCCAGCACCCCTTTACAAAGCCACTCCTGAAAACATATCAAACTACCCATTAACCTTCTCTTCTGCACACTTCCTTCATTGTACTACCCATTCCCAACACTAGCACCTGTGGATGTTTAGTGCTGTAGTTTGGTATGTTTGCAGGGGATAGCATGACTTTACCAGGATAAAGAAATCCTCATCATCCATGCTGGAAGTGCCAACTGCAGCTGAGAGCTGACAAGCTGCAGCTGAAACTGAGAGTTTGTGAATAAACACCTGGTGATAAGTACTCACACTGTTGGATGAGGACTCAACTAAATTGATTAATTACTTTCTGTAATGGCACAGAGAAACCTCACACCAGCGGTAAAAGGGTTAAAGAGAGCCTATGGGCCCAGCTACCCCTACGCTGCTATACCTGGAGCCAATGCTAGGCCTGGAGGGAGAAGAAAAGGGGAGAATTTGGCTCAGTTCAGGGCTGATTGATGAAGAGGCAGGAAGTAGCATCACTACAAGCCTGATAGTTGCTGGGGGAGAAGCAGCGTGTCCCTCACTGAAAGACAGACTGTTGAAGAGACTGGGGAGCACCCAGCAGTGACTGTAACTCTTTGCCTGTAAGAACTTTGTGGGACCCCTCCTCCCCCCGAGAGACCTGAGGCTACAGCAGGATGCCACAAAAGGGTCACAAGGGGGTGCTACACAGGCAAGCCACTACAGACTCTTGGGACTATAAGGGCCATGCCCAAAACTGAAGATTATAAGTAGGAAGTAACCCAAGGAAGTGGACTTAAACGCTCTTCCTGGAAGACCCTGCCAATGTTGCTTCACACAGGGCCCTGGACTGCTACCTGGTAGAAATGGAGGTCCAGTGTCCCCCTGTCAGAACTCCTTAAGAGGTGAGGCCCAGGTGCAAATGGAGGCCAGAAGATTCCCTACCTAAGGTAGGAACCAGGCCCCTCTGCTAGGGAAGCAAGGGGCTGGATGTCAGGTGTGCTAACTGATAGGGTGCCTAGTCCTCCAAGCATCCTATCACACTTCCAAAACAGAGAGATCAATGAATGACAAAGCATGAATGTGCTTGTATAGCTTTTCACCAGATCACATAGCTAATGTAGTATTTGCATTTGAATAACAGACTGCTTGGAGCACAAAAACAGAAAAGTACTATTAGCTAACAGAAATGTTTCTGTTTTTTTTTTCCCAGAAGTTTTTCAGGATTTTTTTTTCTGAACAATAACCCATTTCTTGTATTGCAGTATTTCTCAAACCATCTAAAAAGGACATAACTGTGTATGCGTGTGTAAAACTGCTAAAAGAATCAACTGCTAAAAGTTATACTTAAGTCTGGTCTACATTTAACTCTTTAGCCAGGAAAAGGTATGTCTGTTAGGAGGGGGGGGGGGGGAGGGAAGGAAATAACACTCCTAACTGAAGGTGGATGTGACATTCCCTTCTGGTGTTGTCTGGACCAGTGATCTGCTAGGTCACTCCAATCCTTGACTCTGGAAGCCAGCCTTACCCTGCTCTGCTATGAGAACCCCCACTCCTGGGCTGTTCACACACAGCCTCTGGCATGTAAACTGCTCCTTGGATTGTGCAACTGAATGACACCAGACACAACCATTGGAACCTCCGGCTTGCAGTGTCCAGTTATGCTCCCTGGACACTGCAAGCTTATATGAGTTCATCAAGCTAACAAAGAAATTGATATGCACCAGGCTTCTTATTCCAAGGGGAGTCTCTGCTTCAAACCAAACACACTGCTTCAGGTAGAAGAAACAAACAGATTTATTAACTATAAATATACGTTTTGACTTATAATCACTTAAAATCTAAGTCAGATTTGGTCAAATGAAATAAAAGCAAAACATTCTAAGCTGATCTTAACACCTTCAATGCCCTTACAAACTTAGATGCTTCTCACCACAGGCTGGCTGGTTGCTCTTCAGCTAGGCTCTCCTCTGATCAGCGTGTCAGTTGCTTGGTGTGGTAGGTGGAAGAGAGAGGAAGAGGATGGCAAATGTCTTTCCCTCTTTCTTCCTTCCCTCTTGGCTTTGCCCCCATCTCCCTTCAGAGTCAGGTGAGCATTACCTCATCGCAGTCCCAAACTGACCAAAGGAAGTGGGGTGACTCCCTGAGAGTCCAACGTATTCTTTTGTTGCTGCCTAGGCCAGCCCCCTTTGTTTCTGTGAGGCTGGGCTGGGTTGGATTTGTCCCTTACATACCCTGATGAGGTGTGAACTACCTCTCTGCTCTTGGAGAGTTTTTGCCTGGGCTTATTTTAAGCCATGAGGATACATTTTCAGCCTCATAACTACATACATGAAATTATAACCTAACTATAACATTACTGTAACAACAATGCTCAGTGCATCATGAGCCTTCCAAAGACACCCGAGATGATAAACTTTACATTAGATACCGCACAATTATTTTACAAGGATGAACATAGGGGTGCTGGGTGTTCCCCCGAGGTACAGAGCGTCACAGTAGACAACATTATACTAGCAAAAAAGTACTTCTGCTGATATAGTTTGTCATTTAGGGGACAAAGTGATATAAGCAGCTTATTCTGGCAAAAAAAAGGGGGGGGGCATTTGCATCTCCACTGAGAGGGTTTACCAGTATAGCTCTACTGGTAGCATAAACTGTTAGGGTTTGCCAGCATAGCTTTTCTAGCATAGGTAAGGACTTCACATTTCTCTGAGTAAAAATCATCAGGGGGTTATCAACAGTCAGCTGTATTGATAATGCATTTGTGTGATTGGTATATAATTAACTCCTAGAGTGAAAGACATAAGCATCAGATAACAATAGAAGTAATCTTGCCATGTTGGAAACTAGGCAAAATGTCATTTGGAAAAGCTGATTTTTTTTATGTTAATATCTTCAGTTATTACACTGCTCTACAGCCAAAATGCTTCTGAAATAAATGTAGTCAAACTTTACTAATTCTGGGTCACTGAGAATGAAAATTATGCTTAAAATTGTTGATTGGCTCTAGTTTTCAAGATATGCTATTGGGTCAGTATATACGACCCTTGACTTGGGAATGGCAGAGGATAAGTGAGTTATAAAGGGAAGGGATCTCAATTTAAACCAGAAATGACTAAAATACATCTTTGACTGGATCTATGAATAAATCTGACTGGGTTTGGACAGTACTTGCTTTTTAGGCAAAACAATGAATGATGCAATCTGAAGCTGGTATTGCATCATACATGCTATGAATTGCATCATGTTATTCCTAGAAGTCATGGATGATGCAATCATAATATAGAATAGAATATCAAGGTTGGAAGGGACCTCAGGAGGTCATCTAGTCCAACCCCCTGCTCAAAGCAGGACCAATCCCCAGACAGATTTTTGCCCCAGATCCCTAAGTGGCCCCCTCAAGGACTGAACTCACAACCCTGGGTTTTGCAGGCCAATGCTCAAACCACTGAGCTATCAAAGCTTACATCACTCTGCTGAACAAATTGCCCTATATCAGCTCTAGAAATCATACAGTGTCGTGCTCTCTTATTTGTCAGTGTTTGATTTTGCAAAGGGACACATTTCTGTTTAGCCAAAGTGAGCAGAGATGCCTCGTACTTGTGTGAACAGTGCAGATAACTTCTGCTATGTTTGTGGTGAAGTGACTTTTGCATCACAAAAGCGCAGTATAACCACTATGGTTAAGAAAGCCTATCACCTTTATTTTGGCTGCAAAATCAGAGATCAGGACAAGAGGTGGGCCCCACACATATGCTGCAACACTTGTGCAACAAATCTTCGCCAGTGGTTGAACAGGAAAAGGAAATCTATGCCTTTTGCAGTGCCAATGATTTGGAGAGAGCCAATAGATCATATCAGCAATTGTTACTTCTGCATGGTGCCTCCAGTTGGGAAAGGTGTGTCAAAGAAGAAAAAGTGGACTGTGCATTATCCAAACATTCCATCAGCTATACGCCCAGTACCCCACGGAGAAGGACTGCCGGTTCCTGATGCACCAGAATCACTCTCACTTGAGTCAGACGAGGAAGAGGAAGAGGATGAAACTTCTGGTCCTGAACCATCAATGTCACAGGACCCACATTTTCTCCCATCCTCCTCCTCTGAACCACACCTCATAACACAAGGTGAACTGAATGACCTTGTCAGGGATTTGGAACTACCCAAGAGTAAGGCAGAGCTGTTGGGCTCCAGACTACAGCAGTGGAATCTCCTGGCAGGTGATGTTACGGTTTCCATGTTCCGTGACAGTCAAAAGGATCTTGTCCCATTCTTCTTCATGGAAGGTGATCTTGTAGCCTGCAACAACATCGATGGTGTGATGGCAGCCCTCAACATCGTTCACAATCCAGATGAGTGGAGACTGTTCATTGATTCATCGAAGATGAGTCTTAAAGCTGTTTTACTGCCTAATGGCAATGTTTTGCCATCAATGTTGGTCATGCAGTCCATATGAAGGAAACCTATGACAACATGAAACAACTTTTGAGGTGCATAAACTATGACCAACATCAGTGGCAGCTTTGTGGCGATTTGAAGGTTGTTGCTCTCTTGCTTGGTCTGCAGACTGGATACACAAAGTACTGCTGTTTTCTCTGCGAATGGGATAGTCGTGCATGAGATTCCCACTACATCAAGAAAGACTGGCCACTCCGAGAGTCATTGGAGCCTGGGAGGAAAAGTGTTCAGCATCCACCACTTGTTGAATCAAGGAAGATTTTGTTACCACCCTTACACATCAAGCTGGGTCTGATGAAGAACTTTGTCAAGGCCATTGACAAAACACAAGCAGCTTTCAAGTACCTCCGTGGAAAATTTCCAAGGTTAAGTGAAGCTAAGATAAAGGAAGGTGTCTTTGTTGGTCCTCAGATTCGTGAACTTCTTCGAGATGATGCATTTGAACATGCACTGAGTGGCAAGGAAAAGACGGCATGGAAAGCCTTCTAGTTAGTGGCAATACATTTTCTTGGAAACAACAAGGCAGACAACTACAGGTTGTTGGTGGAAAACCTCCTCAAGGCATACAAAAGCCTTGGTTGCAACATGTCACTAAAGATACATTTTTTGCACTCTCATCTAGATTTTTTTCCACCGAACTGCGGAGCAGTGAGTGACAAGCATGGTGAGCGATTTCACCAGGACATTGCAACAATGGAGAAACGCTATCAGGGCAAATGGAGCCCATCAATGCTTGCAGACTATTGCTGGACAGTGACAAGAGATGCTCCATTTAATGAATACAAGAGACAAGCCAAGAAGCGCCGAGTAGATGCTGAATAGGACTAAACTATGTACATAATAGTTTTTTGCCTTTTGTTTCATAATACATTTTATTTATATAACCCTTTTGCTGATTTTTAAAGTGTTACATAAACAGGACAGGTGAAATATTATCATGTAAAGTAACCATAAACACATGAAAAGACCTAGGTTTACAATTTATGATTAAAACTCTACTATCTACACAATATACATAGACAAAAAATGTAAAATCTTAAATATCTTAAAACAGTTGATTGGCTACTGTTTCTAATTGTCATATTTGAATTCAGCACATCAAAATACATAATAAATAGCACATTTTATCTCTGAAGCAGACAACTTCTCAAAAATTGTAGGCCAGTACATGATAACTTGAAAGTTGAGATTTTAATAGTCCCATGAGTTTTCCTTTCAATGAATGCATTCTGCATTAATTATTGACTGTAAGGGTGATCAATAAAATGTATATAACTCAGAGAAAGCCTTAAGTCTGTTTTCTTTAAGCATCAGAATTCCTCCAAACTCATGAGAAAATTAGGTAGTTAATTAAATTTTGGCTAACCATGGTGATTTAACATGTATCTTTCTCTTACATTACTATTTATCATCATAAAACACAGAGGAAATTAGTTTTTCTGTGTCGCCTATAAAAACCACGGACATTAATGTTCTACAGACTGTAGGAACATTTGAAGACATGTTTACAGTTAACTAAACAAAGACTCTGCTATTCATAATTCTATTGGAATACTTATTTTTTATTGAAAGCTGAAAAATGTTTGACAAGGATTTAAATATGAGAATACTCCTCATGAATAAAGGTTGAGGGGACCTACAGGAACAAGTATTAAACATTTGTTTTGAGCAATAGCAAAGCATATCAGAATGGTCCTGTTTGTAAACAGAAACTGAAATAGAAGATATTTTGCTACAATATATTTATGTTATTTCTTTTTAGAGGTGTAAGTCAATAAAACAATATAAAAAAAAAACTTATTCACTGAAATCGACACAATAGGGAACAAGTTCTAGCCAAAGACTTGTATGGGCACAAATCTTGTCACAAGTGCATTCAGGGTGCAAAATATAGAGATAAGGATCATTCATCCATGCTGAAGGATGGGCACATGCAAATATGCAGAGTGGTAGGAATGCATCAGGATAGGTACATGCCTTCTATCTTCAAAATGACACAGGTCACTCAGATGCCAAATTAGCTGTGCACAAGCTAGGATGTGCCAATGGAGAAGGTTTCCAAACAGCCCACTATTGACTTTTGGGACAGCTGTACGAAAACAGCAGACAGTAAGATGAGGGATTAGGATAATTTATTTGAAGAAGGAAGTAGATAGGATTGAGGGTGAGGTTGTAGGCATGGGTTGACAGGAGGAAAAAAGGCAAGGACACCAATTTACACTGAGTCAGAGACACAAGAGAAGCAAAAATGTCATGCCTGTAACTGGCCTGAGGTAAATGAGTGAAACAAAGCAGCAGAGGTATAAGGAAAGAGGATGACACAACTGGAGTTAATCAATCATCTGTATCCAAATGCCTTTTGATTGGCACAGTGTGAACTCGGTGGTGCTGGGTGTTCAGCAGAAATGAGAATATGTGTCATCTCAGGGTGTGGGCATACAGCGCTGTGAGTGCAATTTGAAAAGTCCTATCCTGAGACTGTGCAGACCCAAAGAGCACATGGTTAAACAGTAATAGAAAATGCTTTTTATAATAGGGGAACCTGCTATAGTACTGCCCCACGTTTGTCTCAATGGGCTATTCCAATGATTTATCCATTCATGCCTATGGACCCACATGTGGCTCAATAGCCATATTCTCTTCCTAGAGTGACCAGATAGCAAATGTGAAAAATCGGGACAGGGGGTGCGGGGTAATAGGCGCCTATATAAGAAAAAGCCCTGAATATCAGGACTGTCCCTATAAAAATTGGGACATCTGGTCACCCTATCGCTTCCTTTAATGGCAGTGGGTACCATTGCCTTTTGCAGTCTTTAAATAGTCCATATAACTTGTATTAGGTCTGACTTAGCCATAGAAGTGGTGATAGGTTTTGATCACATTCGACTTTAGTCATCTAACTGAATTACTACTGTCCTGTTTCAATTTGATGTATTCCTCCTGACTTGCTTGCCTAAAAACAAGCTTGTGCAGTGTTGCTGATGCAAAATAACTGCTGTGTTTTCATGTCAAAAGTGGCTTATTTTAATTAATGGATAAAATTGCTGTATGCCCAGACTGTAGAGCATGTGGAGATTATTTGGGATGACAGGTGTGCTATACATCAGCGGTTCTCAACCTTTTTCTTTCTGAGGTCCACCCCAACATGCTATAAAAACTCCACAGCCCATCTGTGCCACAACAACTGGTTCTCTGCCTATAAAAGCCAGGGCAATTGTCCGGGGCCACAGGGGTCTCCATGAAGCTATGTTGCTCATGCTTCGGCTTCAGCCCCAGGTGGTGGGGCTCTGGGCCTCGGGCTTCAGCCTACGTGGTGGAGCTTTGGCTCTCTGCCCTGGACCTCAGCAAGTTTAACACTGGCCCTGCTGGGCAGACCCCCTGAAACCTGCCCATGGCTCCCTATGGGGCCTGGGACCCCTGGCTGAGAACCACTGCTATACATAACAGATTAAAATGGGTAAATTTAAAAATCCTTGAAAAACGGTTTCTTAAAAGATGCAATTTACCTGACCTACATCATTAACATGACACTACCTAAAATCTTTTAGAAACTTATAATTAGACAATTGTTACAAAAAATAGCAATGACATTTTCCAGTACAGATTTGCAGAAATACTGTTTATTTTATAACTTTTACTATCCAAACTGTAAAATACATAAAGGTGTAATAGCTTGTTGCAGTATCCATGGCTATTAGACCTCCTCCATTATCTTCTGTACTATGGGAGACAATTTTTTTCCAACATTTGGGTATATTGGTTCTCACTGAAGACTGGTAAACTGAAGCATAACCTTTGCTTTGTTGCCACTTTTACAGTTGTGACATCTGCTATTCTGTCAAATGGGAATGCAAATCTTTTCTCTATTGTAATTTCTGCTGCTTGCATGCTATCACAATTGCAAAACTAGCTGCAGGATTATCCCCTTTCTAATCTGATTGCATACCCTCATAGCTTTACTTATCCTCTGGCAAAATTCTGCCATTCTCTGCAATTCACCATGGGCTACAGTATCCTCTATATCAACCATTCTTACTCAGCAGATCCAAATGATTTTAGAACAAGTTACCTCATTCTAGACACCCCCTCATAGCCGCAAGGCAGTCCTGCAAGCAGCCCCCACCTCAGTTTCCCCATTGAAGGGACTCCTTCAATAAACAGCACAGGCTTTTTGTCCACTAATGCCCCTTCTCCCAGTGTTCTACTTATAGACAGAAAACAAAATGCAGTTTTGGGGTTTCCCTTTTCCCCCAAGTCTGCTCTCTGTAACTCTTCCCTGCTTTGGTAGGTCACTGTTCACCCTACTTGGGTGAAGCCTTTTCTAACTCCCGTAGAATCTGCTCTCTTTCTGTCCAAACCAATTCAAAATAAAGCCTCCAAGTCCACAAATTTAGCCTCTTATCTGGACTCCACCCAGGCCTTTCCTGCTTGTAGTCTAAATTCCAAGTCTTCTCTCCTGAAACCTACTCACTTCCAGCAGCCTCTGATCTTTCTTAGGCCTCTCCCTTATAAGAAGCCTGACTGGGTTCCCTGGCCCCACCACTCCCCTTCACAAGATCTTCATTTTCCCCACCTGGAGAGGTGAGTTAAGCTTGTCACGGGGGGGACTGAGCCTCCCCTTAAGGGGCAAGCCACCCTGTGGCAGAGCACCTGCGGATCTTCCCTTTGGGAGTCTGTATCAAACAGCCTTCTAAACACAAAAGCATTGTTTATTTAACAGTAGGAACAAACCTTGTAGAGAAAGAATTAGGATTTTAAAACAAGAGTGTACACAATATTTGTTGTCTAGAGTCCCACCATCCCTTGATAGTAACCTTGGCAAGCCTAACTTTTTGAGTCACTGTAGCAGTAAGTGGAATGTCATGTGTCTCAGTCTGGCCTCAAACAACTACCCCACTTTCTTGAAAGAAAATTCCTCTTTAAGCTGCCAGAGCTATTTTGTTGTTCTGTGCTCCCAGGCCTTTATTTGTCTGGCACTGACTCTTAACAACTCTCTCTAAGCTATAAAGTTGCTTATTTTGAGCTATTTCCCCCCCTTCCTGCTTGTATTTCCCTGACAGCTTCCTATTAAACTAAAACAATATTTTCCTCCAGTAAACAGCTAATTAACCAGGTTAACATACACTATTCATAAGTTATTACAGAACAGCTCCAAATCTGTCACACATGAGTAGCATCCCTAAGTGATTGTTAGCAACTAGCACCATGTCCCACCTTCTAACATTTGTTTTCATGTCACAGGTATACTTCTGTTTCAATATCCAGAAAGATACCAGAATTGTTTGCTGTATTTCAAATGTTCCAGAGGTTCAATGGCCTTGATGAAAGCATGTGATGTCCTATATTCATCTGGGTTCATTTGAAATGCCGCCTTATATCAATACCTCAACATGGTGATGATCATATAGAGTGACACCTCTTATAATTGATCAGAAAACAGATAACTAGGGACTGTCATGCCATACCTATCTAACAGAAAACAGTCTGCACTAAGCACATGTCACCTATTGCAAAGATCGTGTGTCTTTCTCTTGTACTTAGAAAAAAAAAGACTTAAGTGATAATATGCCAATGTACAGTAGAATAATGAAGTTAAAAATCACAGTAATTGAGGTGCAGTGAATTCAAAGGGGATGCAACAGTATAAATGAGAAATGAATGATGTTGCAGTCAACATAGTTATATAGGTATTAGTAAAATCAGAATTTGGATTACTGCTTGTCACTATAAAACTCACCAAACCTGTGATATTTAAGGTATGTTAAATATAGATTTTTGCAGTACCATAACAAACAATATGAAAAAATATTTATGACATAACAAAACTTCTGAATGAAACTGAACTATGTAACTCATGATAAATCCTTTATATGATTGCATGTAGTACTACAAGGCAACATCAGGCCAGATTTTGACACACTTACTCATGACGAATAATGCTTTACTGCATAAGTAGTCTCAAAGTCAACAGAACCATTCACAAAGTAAAAGGCTACTCAGCATAAGGAGGGGTGTCAGAATCTGTCCAATTCCAATTTTCAGACTATATTAATTAAATAATAGGCTATACTACTCAGTCCAGGTTGACTCAAAAGTTCATTTAAACTCTTTCAGTACACCTGCACAATTATGAGTCCAATACAATTCTATTGATTTAATGGGAGCCTTTTCACTAACTTATGGGAATTGAATCAGGCCGTCTGTTATAATTGGGAGTTGGGCTGGCAAATCAAATTTCTATAAGTGACTAAACAGGAGAGAGATTTTAGTTTTGGATCAGCATACAGTAATGTGATGACTCATCTCTCAGTTATATCTGAGCCTGAGCCTGCTTGAAGTGATGACTCATCAGTTCTCTACAGGAGTCAGCCAATCCACAGGGAAGGCCCCATCCAGACGATCCCAAGGCAAATATAGAGGGAAGCAGTTTCTCCAGTCTGCTCAGCATTACTACCTAGCCAAGGACATTCCCCTTGCCAGCAGTTTTAACCAACTGCCCTTGCTCCTACTCCAGCCTAACCTGTAGCTCGTTCCACACTAGCCAGCCCCTGTTCCAGCCTGCATCTGCTCCTGGCTTAGCCTGCCACCCGGCAACTGTGACAAGTAACTCCCAGACTGAAACAATTCTTTGGAACCAGGTATTGCAGGTGAGAATTTCCCCATGTCACGGTTAGCTCCTCACCTCTCTAGGGTTTGGTGTAGTGCCAAGAACACTTACCGTATATACTCATTCATTAGCCGATTCATTTATAAGCCGACCCCCAAAATGGATAGGTAAAAATAGCAAAAACTGTATGACCCTTTCATAAGCCAACCCTATATTTCAGGGGTTGGAAAACTTTTGCTCCCGGCCCGTCAGGGTTAGCCGTTGGCAGGTTGGGACGTTTACCTGGAGCATCTGCAGGCATGGAGCCCCTCAGCTCCCTGTGGCAGCAGTTCGCCATTCCCAGTCAATGAGACTGCGCCACTTCCCACAGTTCCCATTGGCTGGTAACGGCGAACCGCAACCATAGGGAGCCAAGGGACTCCATGCCTGCAGATGCTCCAGGTAAACAAAACTACAATGTATTAAATGAGGGATCGGCAATCTTTGGCATGTGGCCCGCCAGGGTAAGCACCCTGGCGGGCCGCAGGTTCGGCCAATCACGGCTCCCACTGGCCGCGGTTTGCTGCTCCAGGCCAATGGGGGCGGCGGGAAGCAGCGCGGGCCGAGGGATGTGCTGGCCACCACTTCCTGCTGCCCCCATTGGCCTGGAGAGGTGAACTGTGGCCAGTGGGAGCCGCGATCGGCCGAACCTGTGGACGTGACAGGTAAACAAACTGGCCCGGCCCTCCAGGGTGTTACCCTGGTGGGCCGCGGGCCAAAGGTTGACAATCCCTGTATTACATATTCAATGCAATGATTCCATAGAGTTTAAAATCATCAACTTTTAGTGTAGATCCATTTATAAGCCGACCCCCCACTCTTTGATGCGTCACTTTTTTACCAAAAATATTCGGCTTATGAACGAGTATATACAGTAATTGTTTGTTTTATAAAAGGCCCCCATAAACTGGCATATTGCTCTCTGAAGCCAGAAAATACCATATTTTGTTTTCAGTGGAGTCTTGGCAAGTATGAAGGGGGAAATTGATATTGTGTTCTGAAATTGTTATATTAATTCTGGCACAAGCAGTATTATTCTGGTGTGACTTTTACTGGTAATGTATATTGCTTCTAAAGCACAGTGTCACATCTTAGAAATGAACTGACAACTTAAAACTATTTAAGCAAAAGCTTCTCCACATCTCTTCTATTCATTTTTAGGAAATGCTACTGAAATACATTACAGAAGCCACTAGTGAGGCATTTAAAAAAATGAAAATTGAAGCATTTTGAAACTGTCTATTGTATGCCAAAGAGGAATTTCTGCTTCATTTCACCAATCATGTTTCAAGATTTTTTTGATTACTTCCTGTCTGTAAAAAGCCTGCAAGTGAAACAATATAATTTATTTAAAACAAGTTAATATATGCTGAACTATTGTACACAGATGTTACCATCATTTGCAGGAATAGTGTAATTTAGGGTCAGGTGGACTTTGCTATGAATGGCTTTTGAGTAATTTTCCTTCTAGCTCCAGCAACTGAAACTAAAACTCATCGTATACAGACATAGTTCCATCTTTCTGATGGTTGTTAAAGGTGACAAGTGAAATGACTTCTGGTGGTTGCACTCAGCTCCCCAGAGAACAGGAGTCAAATTCAAGATACAAGCAGTAAAAGAACATTGTATGAATGTGATACTGAATTTGACAGGTTGAAACACAATCTCAGTGGGATATCAAGGATAGACTAAAATAAGTCAAGTCTCATTAAAGTGTCTTCAGGGCTTGAGGATTATCTTATTCAAATAGAAGTAGTGACAGAACATTAGGGTCTTGCTTGCTCATGTAAAAAATTTTTGTTAGTTTGATAAGGGCATCATCATGCCCTTGTTTTTCATCCTCTGAGCCAATCACAATGTAGGCAGAGGCCAGTTTCTAATGTATCTGAAAGGTGAAGCCCTTGGTGCAACATGCACATGTGTAAATGCCGTATTACTGTAGTTCCAAAAAGTACAGCTTCCAACTGATGTGGAAAATAATTATTCTGCAAAGTAGCTCTTTTTCTATGCCTAACTTCATATTATTTAGACAATAATGAACTCAGTGAAGGAGATCAATGTATTTTTCTTACAGTGTCAAATACATTTGTCATGTGTTCTCATGTGACTTATTTCACTCTCTTTACTTACCGCCACCTATCACCTTGATTTATAGCATTCCATTTGGAGGACTCTGCTTCTCCAAGAAATAGAATAGATAAGCAAATAGCTTCCTCCAATAATCCAAAGGGAGAACTGTTAGGAACTACCCTCCATGCAACCATGTGGTACTTTGACTCAGACTCTGTCCTAGGAGAAGCAAGCACACTTTCCATGGGCTAAAGTTGGACCATTCTCACAGTGACAACTACTGTGATAGCTGCTTACTTCATAAGTGGAAGTTTAATGGTCATATATATATATATATATATATTGGTCTAACTCTTTCTCATTTACTTTGACAGCTCTTTTTTAAAAACAAGGCTTGAGAAATAACAAACATGCAAACTAAGCAGACATTTAAAACAGGCAAACCCATAACTCTAGATGTGGGATTCACTTGAGTCTATTATTCATTTTCCCATAATCTTCCCTTCATCTCATCCTGCGTTTTGTTACTGCAACTTACATCAATAGAGTGGGATTTGGTAACTACAGCTAAAGAGAACCTAGTCTTCCCCCACAAGAAATGATGTCCAAAGCATTGTGAGTTGCTTGCATGAGTAATTGTTTTTATATTCTCATTGAAAATGCCAGCATCCTACTCTGAAACTGAGGTAAGTTGAGAAGTACTGTATGTGTTTAACTACCAAGGAAATCTTATAGTTTAAGATAAATAATAGATGTTCACAGCAGACTGGATCCTTTAACAAGTTCATGTAAAGAGCAAACACAATGAAAAAGCACTTTGTAATCTCTTGCTTTCCTCCCCACAAAGAGTGGTATATGACTGAGGAGACTGTTCTGGGAAGAGTTATAATAATTATAATGGGCTCTCACTGGAAAACACCCGCTACTCTAAATGTTTTTCTTATTTACACACATGCCAATCTGTTGAATTTTGTATGGATGTAAGTGAAAATGATCATGCCTTTTGTGAATAGAAATGTTTGCTTTCAATTTTTTAATTAATTTTAAGCCTGGTCATCTAAATGGGGGTGAGCAACATACTTTTATTAACTGAAGGAGGACAGCTGTGTCTCTCAGGTGATGAGAAGACTTCCATTCTTCTCTTTATAATGTGAAAACAACAAAAGATTTAGGGCTTAGTGTCCTATGAGTTGCTACATTCAGCTAGCTGCCACTGCAGTCCAAAAATTCTATGTTCATCTGAATCAGTTCTCCCATCCCAGGTTCCATGGTTCCTTCCATTCTACACTATGCAAGAAAGTGGAGCGAACTGTGGGCTAACCCATGGAAAGGGGGGAGTGCCAGCTCTGCGGAATGCTCCTCCCTTTCCCAGGAAGTATATGGACACATCACAATTAGAGCTTTATTGGGAACAAGGTGGATTAGGTTACTGCTCTTCACGGCATATTTCCCTGGGAACCTGGTGGATTTCTAGGGGAAAATATACACGAGTTATACATTGGCTAAACTAGCCTTAACTTCCTCTTAGAAGCATGTTGGGGATGGGGACATCGAGGGAGCCAACAGTTACAGAGTTTGAGAAATTTTGTGTTGCCAGGGGAAGGAGGCACTGGAGAACACCCCTTTTGGGATTCTGAGATCCTCCTGGACCCTCAGGCTAGACACTGTTTGAGGTCTACAGACTCTCGTTCTTCCACACAACCACAAATCCTCTCCTGAGGCTAACATACAGCAGAAATGTTTTGAGCAGATTTTCTCCCCCCTATGAATTTTTACCATGAGGCTGAAAACCCCCCACAATGTCCCTTTTTTAAAAAAAATAGACTCAAAGAAAGTAATTGCAAGGCTATGCTGAATGCATTTTTCAGGGAGTGTTTACAAGTTGGGTTTTGTTTTGAGTTGGTTTTTCCTTTTAACCCATCTATAAAACATTAGCAATGAATTGAAGATTTGTTTCAATCCAGCAGGCAAACTCCAGGCTCACTGCAAGGCTTTTCATTTTGAAACTGTCTTTGACATAACATTGCTATGTCACCATCTGCCTGAGTGACAAATCCCAGCAAAACAGCTTCATTGAGATTTCCCTCTGTCCCTGAACATACAATTTACGTTAAAATTATGGGAGCAGTTTAAAATACCTTAAACCTGAACACTAATACTGTAACTTGCACAGTATGGATTATAAATCAGTGAAATATTATACTAAAATATACAGTGTGAGAGGCCCATGCAGAGAAAGGTGGGTGAAAAAGCTATGCTGTATTTATTATTTATAAAGAACAAAAAAAACAGGTCATGCAGTTTTCTGTCTTATGCTATGTACTAAAAGGGGGTGGGGTGGAGGAATCTTTTTCCCTTGAGAGGTGGTAAGAGTCTGAGAGCCTTATCATTCTCTGTATGCTGAAAGAGCAAAGGTCTTTTACTGCCATCACCTGGAATAAATAAAACCAGCAAAGGAATGTTTCTCAAAGCAATAAAGCTAGTCAAGCTACATTCTGGCCCATGAACAGAGTGCCTCATGAGGAGAGGACAAAGCCGTATTCCTGGATGCAGTGAAGTTAGTGAATAGTCTCTTAAGAGAGATTCCAGTATAGTCATGCTGGAAGTTTGAGCTGTTTGGACAGTATTAAACAATGCACACTATTCTTGGAACTAAGGTGGAATTGAACAAAGAACAGAAACCAGAACTATCATTCATTTTACATTGGAGAGGCAGTAGGATCAAACCCATACACAATGAGGATTCCAGACACCAAAAAAGGATGATTGAGACATACAAAAAAGGATGTTCCCCACCCCAAGCCAGTTTATTTGGCACTGGTAAAACTTTTCTAAATGTTAACTACAGATAGACCCCAGCACAAGCAGCTGGGCTCTGTGTCTCTTGCAACAGAAGGGTAGGGGGGATGGGACCCAAAGAGTTCCTGATGCCATACATTTTATGTAAAGTATTATTTTGCATTACAGAAGTTCCCACAACACAGTAAGAGATAGTCCGCACCACTTGTGTAATAAGAAAGCAACAAATGAAGGGTGGGAGAAAATATGTATAGAAAAAATGTTGATTATATATTAACTATTCCCAACTATTAAGTATATTAACCTAATGTCATGGTCTCTGACTGCATAGGTGTGCACCCAAACTGCTATCAGTTCACCAACTCATCCCCCTGGCAGCTCCTTTGGATGGCCAATCTCTGGGGTTTACAAAAACAAGGCAAAACGTTGCTTTCTGTAAAATCACGAGGGACACTGGCAAGGCGCTGAAGAGAGAGACATTCCTGGTTTTCAAGGATACGTAATTTCTCTATTAAATTATTTTAACTGAGGTTATGTTGTTTATTCTCATTAATTCATGGTGGGAAGTAAACGTGGTGGACAACAAGTGAATAACCGTAGGGGAATTAGTGGCAAAATATTTTGCTGGCCTAGCAAAAAAATGCTCAGACCAGGTCTCAAGCCAAGGGACTTTGGGGAATATCTGGCTCCATCACAGGATTGTAAGGAAAATCACTTGCATGCTCCCTGTCCCTCTTTGCTCATCCACACAAGGTAAGCCACAATCTGGCCCACATTATACAAATATAAACAATAGGAAAGCTATTGCCCTGCTTTCTTGTAAGAGCTTCATAGTAAGAACTCCCCACCCAATGATTCCTCCTCCCGGTGTTCTTTGGGTCAAACACAAAATGAGCTCAGGCACCTTTTGCTTGCTTCTCAGGGCTCATGTAGGCACATTTCAATTCACTGCAGTAATCTTAGTTCTGAATATACTTGAATGGGAAGTAGAACAGTTTTATCTTGTTTGCTACAGACAGATATCAATAGGGAGTGTTGAGAGTCTCTAGGAAAAACTATCCATAATTTTTTGAATACAAATCCGTGTTAGTACAGGAAAGAAACTTCTGAAGACTTGCTGTTCAATAAATTGTCTTTTCCTCTCACATCAGCACAAAAAAGAAACACATCATTAAAGATGCTGATGCTGTATTTTAAAGTTTGAAATCATGAGATTTATGTAACTTTGAAACTTTAAAGAGTGGAAAACATAAAACATTTATATTATACGTATCCACATTCCTCCAAGTACGCATTAATAGTGCTACAAAGGAGAACAAGAAGAATGTAACAAGAATTAAACTTTGGGGGCTCGCCAGTCAGGAGATGTGGGGTTTGGCTTTGGTTTGGATAAGCACTGCAGAGTTCAGATATTTAAACTTATCCAAATCTCTGAGGTCTGCCAATTGGACTAGAAGAATCCGTGGGCAGATCTTCAGCTGGTGTACATTGTTGATGAGCTGTGGCAATATACACCATCTGGGGAACTGCCCCCAGGAGAATACATCTTCTCACACTATTTTGTATCTTCCAATTCCAATCCCAGCCAGAATCAGGAAGTGGAGTGCAAAAGTGAAAACTAATAAGAAAGGATTGGATACGGGTTCACTTAGGGTTTTGAGCCAATGTTTATGTCAGTTCTTATTTTATCAGAAATGAATTGCTTATTCCTAACACATAACACACTTCCCTAGACATGAATAAACAGCACCACAGACAGCAGGCTTAATCCTGTCCTCCTTCATTAAGCAAAGCTCTCAGGCCCAAACTTTTAAAAATGCTACACTTTAAAAAGTTCAGAAGTAAAAGTTACATTGCAAAAACCCGATCCACACACACAAGACTAGATATTAAGGCCTAATATTAGGCCCTGCTCTGGAAAAGACTTAAGCAAGTGTGGTCAATTATTTGTATTACAGCAGTGCCTAGAGACCCCAACTGAAATCAGGGCTTCACTGAACTAGATGATGTACAAACAAATAGTAACAGATTGTCCTGACTTGAAAGAAGTTACAAATAAATAGATGGGGCAGACAAAGTGGAGAGGGCAAACAGAAGTGAATTAACTTGCCCAAGTTCACATAGCAGGTTGGTGGCAGAATCTGAAATAGAACCCAAGTCACCATTCACTTCAGCTACTGACTTCAGTGGGCGTAAGAAGTGCAGGAATTGGCCCCAAATTCAGAATCAAGGAGCCAAAACCAGCTTCCTGATGGCCCTCTCAGTGTTGAGCAAAGCTCACTGGAGTTGAGAATCTAACACAAGTTATTAAATGCTGAGAAAGGAGGAGTCATAAAAATTAAAGCTGTGCAAAAAGTGCACAATGTACCCTAAACAACACGACACCTGTCTGGTTACAGGTTTCATTACATATTCAAATCACACACCATGTACACTGAAACTTCCACTGTGATTCTCAAATATATTTGGGTGAACATGGACCTAGTTTCAAGCAAACCTGGGACAATTTAAGAGTTTGGACCAAAAATCAGTTGAAGACTGGTCATTTTCACTGAGTTTTGTTTTGAGGTTTTTAGCTTGTTTGAACCCAAAAACTCAAAGCAAAATTCAGGGGCAGAGCGCTGGCCATAATGGTTTGCCCAGCGCTAATGAAAACATAAAATAATAAAATTGCTTAGAAACTGATCAAAACAAATGTGAAACTGATCTGTTCCCGTTGTCCAGTATGAGTGAGATACAAAAAATAGAGAGCATAAATGATTAAAAGTACATTTAATTTAATTATAATTTTACCACAAGTATTTCTGGATGGACATATAGAATATGTCATGCTTTCCATGAAAAGTAATTTTTAGTCTGCACATAAGCATGGAGTTTTAAGTACATGTTGCAAGTTTAGAGCATGCACTTGAAATTAACATAAAAAATGTATGTTAAACTGTATGCAGAGGGGCCCATACAGCTGTTGGTAACAGTGAGTAGTTTGATATAAACTACCTGTCTAGCTATAAATATATAGTGATATTTTCCAGAATTTCCACCAATAGTACATACCATTATAATTTCAAGGAGGATGTCACAGAGCCAACCTATGAGCTCTTCTTAATGATGAAATCATTTCAGGAGGTTGCACATAAGGGAATGTTACTTTTATGAATAGTTTTATTATTTATTATTTATATTCATGCAGCAACATAAATGTGCACAAAAATCTAATATGCATCAGATCATGTAATATATACTACAGTTCAGAATAACAGAAAGCAAGTTATCTGTTCCACTCATGGGCTTTATATGAAGAGATATTGCGCACATTTCATGTCCAGTCTCTAAACAAAGATGGGGTAAAGTTCTGTTTAATGTGGAAACTTTCTCACAGTATGCCTAAACACAGGTTCACTTCCAATAGTAGGATATTAACTAATATAAAACTAGAAATGAAAATATCCTTTTTTGCACTATAGCTCATGATCTTATTTCAGTACATGGAATAATCTAAGTACTTCTTACAGATGCTAATATATAGTATATGTTAATATACTGAAACTGTTTAATAGCTGTAAATATACATAATAGCTAATGTTGTAAAATTGCAAAACTGTACATAAGGTCAACATAATGTGTTGTCATTGTCATTTTATATGTCATTAAGTACATAATTTACTGCTAGATAAAACTATATTATACAGTGGGCAAAATGTCAAATAAGGGTGCCTATTACAGGCATATTTAGATACCTAAGCAAAAGGTTTTCACAAGTGTTGGTAAGCACCCAAAACACCCATTGACTTAAGTGGGAACAGTAGGTGCTCAGCACTTCTGAGAATTAGGCCTCTTTGTTTAGGTATCTAAACATGGACTAAGTGCCTAACTTTAGGCAATAATATTTGACAAATGTGGCCAGCATATTTTGTTTGAATATGGTTTGGCAGCAGGGTCCAACTTTTTCTCCTGTGTTTGTACAGCACTTAGCACAATAGATTCACAGACCATGAGTGGGGCATCTAGGTGCTACAGCAATACAAATAAATAATGAATATTGACTTGTGAAAGCAGATCCATTGATTTCAAAAGGGACTATTCACATAATAAGCAAGGATTGCATTAGAAACTCTTTATTTTCTCCTTATGTTTTAATCTTTTTTTAAAGAGAGAACTGGAACCTAAGCCTTCCAAGACAACATGCCAGGAGATAAACTAAGCTAGAGATATCCCAAATCAGAGTTGATATATACAGTACTAATACCGTGAGTCTGAGCACATTCAAATTTTGAGGAAATACACATCTGGAGCTAAACTTTATCTCTTTCGCCCATCTGCAGAGACTACAGAGAGGTACATAAAGGTGACTTTTCGGGACATGGTAGAGCAGCCCCACCTTCTGTCTGACAACCCCTGTGGTGTTAAGGAGGATGAAAGTCTCAGGACAGGAGAGCATCAAGATGGAGCGTAGGTAGGGTGACCAGATGAGAGGAAGAAAATATCGGGACACATGGGAGGGGGGGATCCACCGGCAGAGCAAAAAAAAAAAACCAAGTGCTACCGGCAGAGCAAAATATCGGAACAAACACCTAAATATCGGGACGGTCCCAATTTTATCGGGACGTCTGGTCACCCTAAGCATAGGAAAATAATCCCATAGTTGGGATCCACCTTCTAGATGTCATATATCCTCTCACATTTAGGCTTAGATTAAAGTCCAGGATATCCATAGAAGCAATCTCTGAGATGCTTCCAGTTCCACGCGCAGGGCCAGTAAGACAGGCAGAACTGCAGGGCCTAAATACATGGATGAGACAATGCTGTAGGATGGAGGGATTAAGATTTCTTAGGAATTAGGAAACCTTTGGGGGAAAAGTAACCTATACAGGAGGGATGGGTTCCACCTTAACCAAAATGGAACCAGACTGTTGGCATGTAAAATTAAAAAAGGTTGTAAAGGAGTTTTTTAACCTAAGGGCTGGGGGAAACCCAACAGGTCTGGAGGAGCACACACATAAAAGAGTCCCATTTAAACATAACACATGAAGGCAAGCAACTAAATAGTCACAAAATGTACAAATGCTTATATACAAAGTCTAAATACTAAGATGGGTGACCGAGAATGCCTGGCATTAGATGAGGATATTGCTGTAAGGGCATTACAGAGATCTGGTATAATGAGGGTAATCAATGGGACACAGTAATACCAGGGTACAAAATACATTGGAATGACAAAAACAATGAGGAGTCCTTGTTGCACCTTAGAGACTAACAAATTTATTTGGGCATAAGCTTTTGTGGGCTAAAACCCACTTCATCAGATGCATGGAGTGAAAAATACAGTGAGCAGTATAAATATTACAGCACATGAAAAGATGGGAGTTGTCTTATCATGTGGGGGATCAGTGCTAACGAAGCCAATTCAGCTAAGGTGGAAGTGGCCTATTCTCAACAGTTGACAAAAAGGAGTGAATATCATAGACTCATAGATTTTAAGGTCAGAAGGGACCATTATGATCATCTAGTCTGACCTCCAGGAATCCAGGGAGATTGAAGTGTTCTCCTACTGGTTTTTGTGGTTAGGTCCTAAGATGGTGTCCCTTGAATAGATGTGTGGACAGAGTTGGCAACGGAGTTTGTTGCAGGGATTGGTTCCTGGGTTAGTGTTTTTGTTGTGTGGTGTGTAGTTGCTGGTGAGTATTTGCTTCAGGTTGGGGGGCTGTGTGTAAGCAAGGATTGGCCTGTCTCCCAAGGTCTGTGAGAGTGAGGGATCGTCCTTCAGGATAGGTTGTAGATCATTGATGATGCGCTGGAGAGGTTTAAGTTGGGGGCTGTAGGTGACGGCTGGTGGCATTCTGTTACTTTCTTTGTTGGGCCTGTCCTGTAGTGGATGATTTCTGGGTTCTCTTCTGGCTCTGTCAATCTGTTTCTTCACTTCACCAGGTGGGTATTGTAGTTTTCAGAACACTTGATAGAGCCAGAGCCACATCAGCCACACCATCAGGGGCTTGTTCTCCTGCACATCTACCAGTATGATATATGCCATCATGTGCCAGTAGTGCCCTTCTGCCATTTACATTGGCCAAACCGGACAGTCTCTACGCAAAAGAATAAATGGACACAAATCAGACATCAAGAATTGTAACATTCAAAAACCAGTAGGAGAACACTTCAATCTCCTTGGACATTCAATAACAGACTTAAAAGTGGCAATTCTTCAATAAAAAAACTTCAAAAACAGACTCCAACAAGAAATTGCAGAACTGGAATTAATTTGCAAACTGGACACCATCAAATTAGGCCTGAATAAAGACTGGGAGTGGATGGATCACTACAAAAAGTAATTTTCCCCTCTGCTGATACTCACACCATTTTGTGAATTGTTGGAAATGGGCGATGTCCACCTTTATAGCATTGGCCTCGTTAGCACTACAAAAGTAATTTTCTTCCTTTGATATTCACCCCTTCTTGTCAACTGTTGAGAATAGGCCTCTTCCATCTTAATTGAATTGGCCTTCTTAGCACTGACCCTCCACTTGGGAAGGCAACTCCCATCTTTTCATGTGCTGTAATATTTATATTGCTCACTGTATTTTTCACTCCGTGCATCTGATGAAGTGGGTTTTAGCCCATGAAAGGTTATGCCCAAATACATTTGTTAGTCTATACGGACTCATGGTTGATTTTGCTGATACAGACTAATACGGCTACCACATTGGAATGGCAGAGTAGTTCACACTGCCGGGGGAGTGGCACTATATGTTTTTAAAAAGCATAGAATCAAATAAGGTGACAAATCTTAAATGAATAAAACTATACCATAGAATCCCTATGGATAGAAATTCCATGCTTGAATAATAAAAGCATACAGTAGTAATATACTACCGACCACCTTACCAGAATGGTGACAATGATCCAGAATGGTGACAATGATTGTGAAATGCTACAGGAGGTTAGACAGGCTACAAAATCAGAAAACACAATAATAATGGGTAATATCAACTATCCTCATATTGCTTGGGTACGTTACCTCAGGGCATTATGCAGACATAATATTTCTAGACATCATAAATTACTACTTCTTGGGGCAACTAGTCTTGGAACCCACAAGGGATTTAATCCTAAGTGATGCACAGGATCTGGTCTACAAGGTGAATATTGCTGAACTCCTCAATAATAATTATCATCATGTAATTCAATTTAGAATCTTTGCAGGGGAGAAAATACCAAACAAAAAACAAAACAAAAAACCCCCACCACAGTAACATTTAGCTTTTAAATGGGGGACTGCAAAAGAATGAGAATGCTAGGTAGATGAAAATTTAAAAAAGCAGTTACAAGGGTAAAATGCCTGCAAGTAGTATGGAGACGACTTTAAAAAAACCATAATAGAAGCTCAGATTAAATATATACCCCAAATTAAAAAAAAAAAGAGTAGAAGAACATACGGAGGAAGTGTAGTGTAGATACCATTCTAATAGGTGATACTGGTGGTAGTATGTCTGGGCCTAATCAGGTAAAGAATGTGAGCGAAGCCAAACAGCAAGAATTAAGATGTTTGTACACCAATGCAAAGAGCCTAGGGAACAAAATGGAGGAACTAGAGTTACTGGTGCAGGAAGTGAAACCGGATATTATAGGGATAACAGAAACATGGTGGAATGGTAGTCATGACTGGAGTACAGGTATTGAAGGGTATGTGCTGTTTAGGAAAGACAGAAATAAAGGCAAAGGTGGTGGAGTAGCACTGTATATCAATGATGAGGTAGACTGTAAAGAAATAAGAAGTGATGGAATGGATAAGACAGAGCCTGTCTGGGCAAAAATCACATTGGAGAAGAAAGCTATTAAAACCTCCCCTGAGATAGTGCTTGGGGTGTGCTATAGACCACCAGGATCTGATTTGGATATGGATGGAGACCTTTTTAATGTTTTTAATGAAGTAAATACTAAATAGGAATTGTGTGATCATGGAAGACTTTAACTTCCCAGATATAGATTGGAGGACAAGTGCTAGTAACAATAATAGGGCTCAGAATTTCCTAGATGCAATAGCTGATGGATTCCTTCACCAAGTAGTTGCTGAACCAACAAGAGGGGATGCCATTTTAGATTTGGCTTTGGTGAGTAGTGAGGACCTCATAGAAGAAATGGTTGTACGGGATAACCTTGGTTCGAGCGATCATGAGCTAATTCAGTTTAAACTAAATGGAAGGATAAACAAAAATAGATCTGGGACTAAGGTTTTTGATTTCAAAAGGGCTAACTTTAAAAAATTAAGGAAATTAGTTAGGGAAGTGGATTGGACTGAAGAACTTGTGGATCTAAAGGTGGAGGAGGCCTGGAATTACTTCAAGTCAAAGTTGCAGAAGCCTGCATCACAAGAAAGGGGAAAAAATTCATAGGCAGGAGTTGTAGACCAAGCTGGATGAGCAAGCATCTCAGAGAGGTGATTAAGAAAAAGCAGAAAACCTACAAGGAGTGGAAGATATGAGGGATCAGCAAGGAAAGGTACCTTATTGAGGTCAGAACATGTCGGGATAAAGTGAGAAAGGCCAAAAGCCATGTAGAGTTGGACCTTGCAAAGGGAATTAAATAGTAAAAGGTTCTATAGCCATATAAATAAGAAGAAAACAACAAAAGAAGAAGTGGGACCGCTAAACACTGAGGATGGAGTGGAGGTTAAGGATAATCTAGGCATGGCCCAATATCTAAACAAATACTTTGCCTCAGTCTTTAATGAGGCTAATGAGGAGCTTAGGGATAATGGTAGGATGACAAATGGGAATGAGGATATGGAGGTAGATATTACCAATTCCAAGGTAGAAGCCAAACACAAACAGCTTAATGGGACTAAATCGGGGGGCCCAGATAATCTTCATCCAAGAATATTAAATTGCAAGCCCATTAGCAAGAATTTTTAATGAATCAGTAAACTCAGGGGTTGTACCACAATACTGGAGAATTGCTAACATAGTTCCTATCTTTAAGAAATGTAAAAAAAGTGATCCGGGCAACTACAGGTCTGTTAGTTTGACATCTGTAGTATGCAAGGTCTTGGGGAAAAAATTTAAGGAGAAAGTAGTTAAGGACATTGAGTTCAACAGTAATTGGGACAAATTACAACATAGTTTTATAAAAGGTAGATCATGCCAAACCAACCTGATCTCCTTCTTTGAGAAGGTAACAGATTTTTTAGACAACGGAAACGCAGTGAATCTAATTTACCTCGATTTTAGTAAGGTATTCGATACGGTTCCACATGGGGAATTATTAACTAAATTGGAAAAGATGGGGATCAATATGAAAATTGAAAGGTGGATAAGGAACTGGTTAAAGGGGAGACTACAACGAGTCGTACTGAAAGGTGAACTGTCAGGCTGGAGGGAGGTTACTAGTGGAGTTCCTCAGGGATCAGTTTTGGGACCAATCTTATTTAATCTTTTTATTACTATCCTTGGCACAAAAAGCGGGAATGTGCTAATAAAGCTGACACAAAGCTGGGAGGTATTGCCAATACAGAGAAGGACTGGAATATCATACAGGAAGATCTGGATGAACTCGTAAACTGGAATAATACTAATAGGATGAAATTTAATAGTGAAAAGTGCAAGGTCATGCATTTAGGGATTAATAACAAGAATTATTGTTATAAATTGGGGATGCATCAGTTGGAAGTAACGGAGGAGGAGAAGGACCTCGGAGTATTGGTTGATCACAGGATGACTATGAGCCGCCAATGTGATAGGGCCATGAAAAAGCTAATGCAGTCTTGGGATGCATCAGGTGAGGTATTTCCAGTAGAGATAAGGAGGTGTAAGTACCGTTATACAAGGCACTGGTGAGACCTCATCTGGAATACTGTGTGCAGTTCTGGTCTCCCATGTTGAAGGACGAATTCAAATTGGAACAGGTACAGAGAAGGGCTACTAGGATGAGCCGAGGAATGGAAAACCTGTCTTCTGAAAGGAGACTCAAAGAGCTTGGCTTGTTTAGCCTAACCAAAAGAAGGCTGAGGGGAGATATGATTGCTCTCTACAAATATATCTGAGGAATAAATACCAGGGAGGGAGAGGAATTATTTAAGCTTAATACCAATGTGGACACAAGAACAAATGGATATAAACTGGACATCAGGAAGTTTAGACTTAAAATTAGACAAAGGTTTCTAACCATCAGAGGAGTGAAGTTCTGGAACAGCCTTCCAAGGGGAGTAGTAGGGGCAAAAAACATATCTGGCTTCAAGACTAAGCTTGATAAGCTTATGGAGGGGATGGTATAATGAGATTGGTCTTTGACTATTAGCGGTAAATATGCCCAATGGCTTGTGATGGGATGTTAGATGGGGTGGGATCTGAGTTATTACAGAGAATTCTTTCCTCGGTGTCTTGCTGGTGAGTCTTGCCCACATGCTCAGGGTTTAGCTGATCGCCATATTTGGGGTCGGGAAGGAATTTTCCTCCAGGGTAGATTGGCAGAGGCCCTGGGAGGGTGGGGGGTTGCCTTCCTCTGCAGCATGGGGCACAGGTCATTTGCTGGAAGATTCTCTGCACCTTGAAGTCTTTAAACCATGATTTGAGGACTTCAATGGCTCAGACACAGGTTTGATACAGGAGTGGATGGGTGAGATTCTGTAGCCTGCATTGTGCAGGAGGTCAGACTAGATGATCATAATGGTCCCTTCTGACCTTAAAGTCTATGATTCTAAGCAAAGGAATGCCACCATGGCTAATCAGCAAAGTAATGAAGGCCATTAGAGGCAAAAAGGCATCCTTTAAAATGTGAAAGTCAAATCCAAGCAAGAATACAAGAAGGTACACAAACTCTGGCAAGTATAATAAGGGAAGACAACAAAGAATTTGAGAAGCAACTTGTTAATGATGCAAAAACTAATAGTAAAAACATTTTTAAGTACACCAGCAGCAGGAAGCCCATCAAAGACGCAGTGGGGCCACTAAATGACAAAGGCATTAAAGCAGCACTCAAGGAAGACAGGGCCATTGCAGAGACACTAAATGAATTCTCTGCATCAGTCTTCATTGCAGAGAATGTGATGGAGATGGCCACATTAGAGCTATTCTTTTTGGGCGACAAATCTGAAGTACTGTCCCAAATTGATGTGTCAGTAGAAGAGGTTTTAGAACAAATTGATACACTAAACTGTAATAAGTCACTGCGACCAGATGGTCTTCACCCAAGAGTTCTGAAAGAACTCGAGTATGAAATTGCAGAATTATGAACTGTAGTCAATAACCCATCACTGAAATCAGCCTCTGTACCAGATGACTGAAAAGTATCTAATGTAACACCAATTTTTTGAAAGGGCTCCAGAGGGGATCCAGGTAGTTACAGGCTGGTGAACCTAACTTCAGAACCAGGCAAATTGATAGAAACTACTGTAAAGAATGGAATTATCAGACACATCAACAAACATGATTTGTTTCTGAAGAGTCAACATGACTTTTGTAAAGGGAAGTCATTCCTCCCCAGTCTATTAGAATTCTTTGAGGAAGTCAACAAGCATGTGGAGAGGGGTGTTATGCTTATACAAAGCACACAAGATCTTTTATAGGGGAGAAGGCAACACAATGCATTTATTAAGAATACAGCAGTTAGCATATGCTTTTCAGTTACACATACACACATCATGCACACTGTCCTGACAGTCATTGTTATAGTTACCAGTCCGGATCAACCTAGTGGCCAGCTAGGTTGATCACCAGTAGGGAGGAGCCAGGTTCCATCGATCATGACACAATGCTCCGGGGAAGTCTTGGAAGGATGAACCCAAAGTTTCATGGCAAGGCACCCTGTTTATATAGTGATTTTCCTTCATTGGGACCAATGAGTTTTGCTCAGTCATGCTGTAATCAATTGTTGTTTGACGAGTGCTTGTTTTCTTAAATTGTCCTTCTCATTCTTTATCACAGCTATCATCCCCACTAATAGGTGCCTGTCTTTAGAGTCATCAATCTTCCCTCCTCTGACATTTCAACAGGAGCATGTTGCAGCCTCTTGGCACCCTTGCGTCTGTCTCTGGTTCCTCCCTCGTACATCTGGTTCAGTGATGACCTTCACACTTATCTCTTAACACATACATTCCTCATTCACACACAAAACAGAATTAATTTACACACAACATTTTGAACAGGAACATCAAATTGCAATGCAAAAGAAAGACAATCATTGCATTCTTTTACTTATTTTAAAATGCTAAACCTACAACAAATTGGTGCCCTCAAAGGTCTGTCACTGCCTTAAAATCAATCCAGACACAGATACTGGCTGATGTATCTCTACCCAATGGCCCATTAGGCCATTCCTTTCTGTTATTCAAAAAGGGTGGCTGGCAGGATATGATCAAATCATAAACCAATACATTTAATACATGCTACATTATTATTCTTTATCCTTCATTCTAAATTATATTAATACAAAGATAAAATCCTACTACTAGGTGACCAGTCGATATAGCATACTTGGATTTTCAGAAAGCCTTTGGAAAAGTCCTTCACCAAATGCTCTTAAGGAAACTAAGTAGCCAGGGGATAAGAGGGAAGGTCCTCTCCTGGATCAGTACTTGGTTGAAAGACAGGAAATAAAGGGTAGGAACAAATGGTCAGTTTTCATAATGGGGAGTATCCAACAGTGAGGGTTCCCCAAGGATCTATACTGGGACCTGTGCTATTCAGCATATTCATTCATGATCTAGAAAAGAGGGTGAATAATGAGGTGACAAAGTTTGCAGACAAAGATAACAAAGTCCAAAGCAGACTGTGAAGATGGTGGATCACTCCATGATTGGCCTGTTCTTTACATTCACTTTGAAGCTCTGGTATAGACCACTGTTGAAGACAGGATACTGGGCAAGATGGACCATTGTCTGACCCATATAGCAGCTCTTATGTTCTTATATTTTAACTAAAAAGATGTTGAGTTATCAACTCAGTGTTCAGGCCTTTAGTCAAGCATATTAGATAATGGGAGTTGTGGGCAAATTCCCTCCAATAAGTGAAGAATGCACCTTTCTGAAGTTTTCCATGGTCATAAAAAATGTCATAGGCAATTGTCATGGAAGTGAATGAAATGTTGCAATTTCAACATTATGAACATGATTTCATTGTATGAACACATAGAGAAAAGAGCAGGCCCTTGTTTAAAAGGGAAAGATCAAATTCTGTCTTCAGACATGCTGGAATATCTACTATGTAGCAGACATTGAGGGCTAGATCCTCAGCTGGTGTCAATCGGTGTAGCTATATTGAAGTCAATTAAGTTATCCCAATTGAACTGAGTTAGGATCATTCCCTCAAAGTGTTACCATAATTTTTATGTCAGACTGAGTTGCAGGGACACATATGAAGACAGAAATTGGTCCAAATCATTTAATAATTAACAAATGTGGTAAGAAAAAGTGATGAAAACAAGATAAATATGTTTATATTTACATTAAATAGTGAAACTTCCCTTTATGAAATTTCATTTAAAACAATGTTGTTTTCAATTATGTACATAAGAAAACAAGTTGGTTGTGATATTTATCTGAAACAAATTTATAAATTTAAGCAGCATCCTTCCACCATACTTGCATATAACTAGTCCTCATGAAATTTTAACACTGACAAACCATGACATTTGGTCTAAATCAGTCCTTGTAAAATAACACCTTTCTTTTTTAAAATAGAATTTCTCTTGAGTATTATCCAAAAGTACTTGGAAAAAATGAGCTTATGTTTGTCCAGAGGCATTCACTATCCTTTAGCTTCACCATTTATCAGTAAGTCCTCTTCTCCACATTCATTTTCACCCAAGGAAAACAAAACAAAACCAAATATAATTGCAGACAAAAAGCTGGTCTGTACTTAGGTCTGGTAGTTTTCTTGTGCTGTACTGAATGCAGATTAAGTTTGTATGCTAACCAGAAGTTCAGAACCTCCAAGAAGCAGAAATATGTGTGTGTGTTGGGAGTAGGGAAGTGGGCATGCATTTTAAACCATGGTCACGACTACATATTGGATATTTTAAAATTTAACAACATTTAGATGGAACAAGCAGGAGGCCAGAATCCCTGAATCCCCCAGTCACCCAAGAGAGCAGCTTCCAGCATAAGACGGTGGGCACATACAGTGTAACATAAACATAAATAGTTAATGGTATATTGATTTCAGCAGAGCTGGGATGGAAATGAGGAAAGATACAGTGGACTTTCAGGCCATTTGTCTAGTAACTGAAAGTTTATGTTCTATAAGTGAAGGCCTAACATGGAGAATTACTGTTAAAAAAAAGAACAACAAGAAACAGTCCTTGTAAAAACAAATGATATGCACAGTACAGTCAATAATTACTAGTTACAGACAGGGTTCTTGGGTTTTTTGTTTTTTTTGGAACAGAAAACAAATCATGTTAATTTAATAAGCCATGCAGTAGAATCTTGATTATCTGAACCCTTATTATCTACCTCCCTACCAGAAATGGGTTCACTGAAAAACTTTTTATTAATTTGAAAGCTTTCATCCGTTGTGTTATTCCATATAACATGCAGGAAATATCTATCAAATGAATAAAGCTTTCAAATAAATCTATCTGCCTGTTGATAGTTATATCTTTCTACTCCCCTGCCATAGCATTATATACAGTACTGTATCGCTCTGGTCAATGGACTCATTGTATTTTGACTTCTGATTATTCAAACTCCCAACTGACCAGACACATTTAGTGTCTGCAAAGCACTTTGAGTAATTCTGATTCTATTTTATCTATCATAATTGCATATGCCAGTGCAGCTACTGCCAAGTAGCTTAGCTACACTCTCCCTTCCATAGCATCTCAGCTATATTTCTACCTGTTATTTAGATTTCTTACAAAAATCCAAAAAATACATTGTTAAGTAAAATTATTCACATCTAAAAATTGACTATTTTCTTTTTTTTTAGTTCTTTTATATTTTATGCTTCAAACATTTAAAGCTTTCAGATGCTTTTATAAATAATTGAGTAACTATAATGATAGCCAAACTTCAAAAAGATGAGCAGTTCTGCTCCATTTTGATAAACATCACAGCCAAGATTTGAAGGTAACTGTTGTGAGCTTAGCACATTTGAAAATCAGGCAACAGTATATGTGTTAAGAAGCCTAACTTTAAGCACCCTATTCTGAAAATCCCCAAAATTTAGCAGTGTAGTCAAAACTCATCCCGACATCTAGGCTCCGCAAAATGGGTCTGGGAAGTCTTCTGAAAATCTCACAGGGGAGCATATTCTCACAACTTCCTATATTGGGGTTAGAAATATCAAGAGATGAGTTCAAGCTTCAAAATGTGCATCTCGGTTGATATTTTGAACAATCATCCCATCAAAGTTTGAGGGTGTTAATATCCAGAAATTTGGTTCAGCCTGTTACATAGAAAACCTGTTTGCAAATTGGGTATCCATATATAGACCTAAAGCACCTAAAAGATTCAAGGATGCTCAGAGGCTGAATTTTGCTTCAGGCCTGTCATTGGAAATGGTGTGATCTGGCAGTTTTGGTTTTAGCTCCAGCCATAACCAGGAAGTGCAAAAGCATGAGAAAATGAAGAATAATTGCAAAGAGGGTGCAGGGGGAAATTATCTCCATTATTATTTCCAGGGGGTTGTGTTCAGTTTGAGCTGATTATAATTTCATTTGAAACTCAGGGCTACAGTAAATTACACTGGGTACAACCAATTGCTATGGTGGTGGAAGACCTGCATTCCACCATGCATACTGACCCAGCACCCAACGTGGAGAAAGGAGATGTGTGAATGGCATAGCCCAAGGACTGCTCTGTACCAGGATAAATTCTCATCTACCCCTTTAGAGCAGCTTTCTGGCTAATTTATACTGCAGTAGCACGCTGTAGGTGGAAGAGGGGACAAGGATTCAGTCTCGGGAGTTTAACTGGAGATTTCTACTCTTCCCTCTCCCAAAGATAAACTGTTAATCATTCAGTTTTGTTGCCTACATTGCTCATTTCCTATGCTATCTACATCACCACAGGAGTGGTTTCATATGTGGGATGTTAACTGAATGTTAAAGTTTTATGGCTTTATCTTCCTCTCAGATACATAGTGTTCATAATTGCATACCAGTGGGAGGATTAAGACAATACTTGTCACATACTGTACTTGGTCCTTCAAACCATCAAAGGCATCCATTTACCCTTTTCAAGTGCATAAGCATTGTCAGTAAACCCCCAAACCACTACTGCACATCAAATAGAAGGATGAGTTTATTAAGCCGGCTGGATAGTCTGGATAGCACCTTAGACAATACAGTTTACACCGACCTGTGCAGCACTCCTGGTTTGGAAGCAGCCATTCTGGAAGCACTTGCCTTGCTATCGAGATATTTGTTGCTCTAAACTTATGCCACAAATTCAGTAAAGCCTTGTGTACCATGCAGCTAAACAAGTTTAAGTTAAGCCATGTTCATCAGAACCATATCAGTAAGTTTTGAACACAGAGCTTTATAAGTTGTAAAAGATTTTCTTAAGTTGTAGAATGACTGTATTAATCATTCACTTCATGTTGTTTTCCTTAATACTACTCAGAAGTGCATTTTGATAGGGCCTAAAAGGCAAAATCATGTGCTAAGGACTTCTGTGAAAGCTATCTGAGTATGTTACAAAGTAGAAGCGTTTTCTCAAAAGTAACATTTGATTAGCTATTTAAGTACGCCTACTCTCTTTTTAAGATCTGATACTATGAAGATGCCTGTCAGCACCATTTTTGGAAATCATTACTGAAAGAGGGAACTTTACTTTTCAAATCCAGCTTTAAAAAAAAATAAGTAAAGAGAGCCTAACTTCAGTTCTACTGCCCAAGTAGAGCGCTACACTCCGATTCCACTTAAAAACCTCTTTGAAAATGAGGTAGAAGGAATGATTCTTTGCACAGTAAACTAGAGCTGAAACATCCTGACAAGACCTATCTATTCAGAAGCCAGAGTCAAGAGAACAGATGTTAGATAGAATAAAATTAAAAAAAAAAAAATCAGCAAAACAGCCATTCAATTTTAAATCCAATTTAGAAGAAAACTGATGGATTTTGTATGGCACAAGAACTTCAACTGAACTGATTTTGGATCAATATTTTTTTTTTTATAAACTTCCTTCCCCTTTGTATGTTGTTTGCTATTATCATGCCCATCAGTATATTGATTGTGGAGTGATACAGAGCTAGGGTATGCAAGCCTTAACAAGATCCAATTAATTATGCTTGCAGCTAAACATTACATTTAAATCCCTTATTCATTGTATCTTAGGTTGGTGTCATTTTCCTAATGGTTTACTCGAGGAGTTATAAATGTGGTTATAGTAAATAGAGCTGTGCAAATAACTGTTTTTTCAATTCACTGGCAGTTCTGGAAAAAATCAAAAACCAATCTTCATTTGGGTTGAACAGAAATTGAAATCTTTTGAAAGTTTTGGCGAATTGGAAAAAAAAGTGGAAACGTGTCATTTCAGGTTGAACCAAATGTTCAACTGGGCTACAAAGTCACTCACTTTCTCTGGCTCAGTGACCCTTCAAGTATTTTATACAAAGTGGGACAGCTTCATGGAATCATAGAATATCAGGGTTGGAAGGGACCTCAGGAGGTCATCTAGTACAACCCCCTGCTCAAAACAGGACCAATCCCCAGACAGATTTTTGCCCCAGATCCCTAAATGGCCCCCTCAAGGATTGAACTCTCAACGCTGGGTTTAACAGGCTCAAACAAATTAACTATCCCTCCCTGCAATTCAACAAGAGGAATTGAAAGAGAGAGCTACCCCAGAATAACCAATAGGTTGGTGGTTAAGGCATTCACTGGGGGGAGAAGATACCTAGTTTCAAGTCCTTGCTCCAGTGTAGGGATTCAAGCCTAGGTCTTCCACATGCCAGATGAATGCTCCAACCACTAGGCCAGGGGTCAGTAACTTTTGGCATGCAGCCCATCAGGGTAATCCACTGGCTGGCTTCAAGACATTTTGTTTATGTTGACCGTCTGCAGGCATGGCCCCCCGCAGTTTTCAGTGGCTGCGGTTCACCATTCCCGGCCCATAGGAGCTGCAGAAAGCGGCGCGGGCCGCAGGGACATGCTGGCTACTGCTTCCAGCAGCTCCCATTGGCCGGGAATGGTGAACCACAGCCACTGGGAGCTGCAGGCGGCCGTGCCTGCGGACAGTCAAGGTAAACAAAATTTCTCACGGCCCACCAGCAGATTACCCTGATGGGCTGCATGTTGAAGGTTGACAACCCCTGCACTAGGCTATGGGTATAAAATAGGGGTTTCTGCTGCTCCAGAAATGTTCAAAAACATCACTGCACTTAATAAAGACAGAAGTGTTGGTTCTAGCAGCCCTGGGAACATTAAATGATTATTAATATTCATTACACAGACTCCTAAAAAAATTAGTGTCTGTTTTTAAAATGTCACTACTTTGTCTTTAGGCTCTGCCAGCAAGAGATTTATTATTTGCTGTTTAAGCATGAACTGAAATGTGATTGCCTATACTGTCATCTCCTGCAGCCCTACCAACTCCCTAGAGGACTCTCACCTCCCCCTTGTATCTGCCCCTTCCCCCATCTTGATGCTTTTCTTCCCACAGATACCACTACTGCAACCCAGGCAGGCAATGGCAGTGTTGCCAATACTCATGATTTTATCACCAGTCTTATAATATTTGGTGCTTTTCTTAAAGCACCGGCTCCTGGAATCATGTTATTATTGCACAATCTCAGCTTTCATTTAAAAAGTTAAAAGTCAGTTTGCAGCCCTCATGGTTTTGGAGAAAAACTTGAAAACATGAACCCTAAAGGCTCAGTAACCAGAAGGCAATTTTAAAATGCATATATATTTTTAAATCACCTGCTTTTCAAACCAATTTCTTGACTTTTGCGGGGACCAGACTCATGACTTTTGAATGCTTGTGGTTGGCATTACTACAGTGGATTCAGTCAGTCAGTCACAATCCCCCAGACAGGCTCCCAGTGCCGGTGCAAGGATATTTTGTGCACTAGGTGAAACTTCCACCTTGAGCCCCCCCCCCCCCCCTTTGCACATCGGTTCATTGAGGGACAAATCCCAATGAGCCTTTATAGACCCCAGGGGCCAGCCGTGCCCAGGGGCTGCTCCCCAGACCAGGTTTCCCCCTCCCCGCCCCCTGAACTCCCCTGGAGGGTGCACATAAAACTGTGTTCTCAGCATCATGCAGTGAGAATTGCTCTGTGTGAAGCTTGAGCTATTTAAATGCCTAAATGTTACAGGAATATATAACCAGTTCATGATGGAACAAATCAATTCTGAAAAGGAAAAAAAAGGAAAAAAAAACTTATTTAAAATATGCTGGCTTCCACACCATGACAAAAATGTTTGTGTAGTTCACTATGCTCAAACAAAAAGATTCCACACATGGAGTATAATAAAAAACAATCTTTTTGGAAGTGACATAAATTTGGCAGACCAGAGGCTGTATTTCCTTTTAGTGTGAGCAGTAATTAGTGAGTAGTGTGACACTGAAAGTTCTAGATTTGTTATATAAATTCTTCATACATTAAGTTGTACGTTGCAACCACACAATATAAGAAACAGAGTCAGTATACTCCTCACCATTAAGATATTGAAATTAAAGTTCAGGTTCTTTATTTTCAAACCAAGTGGCCCTCCTTTCCTCCCCATTAACAAGTTAGTTATTTTGGGAAGTCTAAATTTCTTGACCTTATTGCATGCATGATCACAGCCATAAGGTTGCACTAATGTAGTTAGTTTATATTCAATTTCTGTGTCTTAAAAACAAACGTAATCATAATAAATTCCATATAAATAGTACTATTGGAAGTGTGGTAATAAATTTTAAAAATTGTTTATTAATATTTATATTCAACATTTGAGATTCATCACACTTTAAAATAAGCTGTTTATTTCAGTGAAGACAAATGCACACTTGCACTTACTAATACTTGGATAAATGCATGTTCTAAGTTCATAGTAGAGATGGCTAGTCTGCTGTTTTCACTTGGTTATAGCTTAATTTCTCAAGCAATTCTTTTTTTTTAAACTAGGCAGATCATGCATTCCTCATGACATGCCAAATTTGAACTTACAAAAAGTTTGAGTTCTCCAAGCACAGTAAAACACACACAACAATTTTTCAAACGAATGAAAAACATTTTTAACACTTCCTTCACTCAAAAATGTCTGAAAGGGTTTTTTTCCAAACCTCCCCCAAAGTATTCATCTTTGACTTGAAATAATAATAATATAATAAAATTAAAAACTCAGCTTTTGTATAGCACTTTTCAACCATAGTTCTCAAAGCACTTTACAAAAGAAGTATCATTATCCCCAATGCATAAGAAACTTAACCCAAAAGGAATTTTTTCTTTAAACTTGTAAATGATTCAAAATACAGGTTGGATGTAAAAGCACTTCTTCACCATAATTACAGTTTCATTTCTGCAACACTATAACAAGAATAAAGACTGCTATTTTCTAGTGTCTTCAAAGGCCATAGAATACATGGACTGTGCTAAAAATGAACCCCAAGGCTTACAGCAAATATGTAAACACAAGCCCACCAAGCACCACAATATTTTAATAGGGACTGTCATCAGCAGGCGTTGAACTGGGGTAGGGGAAGCAATGGTACTTTTCCAAGCCTCAGCAATAAACCAAATTCTGCCCACTTGACCTAGCAGAATGAAACATCACAATAGATTGTGCAGCTCTTCATATTCTGAATGAGTCTCTCCTTCCTTACATGATTGACCATCAGTGAAAGACTGTTAACAATAAACCCTTAGAAAATGTTTTTTCACCGCCCCCTTGAACATTTCAATTAATACACACACACAAATATCATTTTCATTGCAAATTTTCCACAGAAAATTTCAGCTTGTCATCAAAAGCATGAAAATTGAAAACTTTCAGCTGAAAACCAAAAGTTTCCATCAAGAAAATCAAAACAAAATATTCTATTTGATCCAAATCAAAAATATTTTGGTTTGTGAAACAGAATCAAAATGTTTTGTTTTGGGGAAGTTCAACATTAAACTGAGTCCGCCTGCACTGCCTCCTACAAATTGTAATATGAGTGTCTTAATACACTAAGGGATATTCTAATGTTGGTTTCTCTTGCTGAAGCTGTTCCACAGAGTATAAATGATTTAACATGCATTGGGCCAGAGAGAGAATGACTCTCTCTGTATATTGAAATCTCTTTGCCACATCAGGCAGAGGGGAAATTGAACTGGGCTCATCCCCAGCGAGTTCCCTAACCAGTGGGCTAAACGTAGGATGCCTCCTCCTTGTCCCATTCATTTTGTGTGGAGTTAGATGTCCTCTGAGAGCGCCTACTGGATTGGGCCCCCCAGGCTAGGTAGGCAGGGGGGACGTCTAGCTTTACCTCCTTTGAGCACCCTGCTGGGGCTTAGGCATGAGTCAGTCTCTCGGGTGCCTTGACTGAGGCACTGTGTGCATGCCCAGAGGCAGGAATATAAGTGCCTTGGGGATTTTAACAGCAAAAATGTAGCTACAAAGTGAGTTTAGGCACCTCCAGTGTAGGCAGCAGATTAGCAGGAGGGTTGAGGATATCACAAAATGTGGAGATATATTAATTTGGGGGTTCTTTTCATTTGCCTTCTGGTGTTGGAATTTAGGATACATGTTTTCAAGCTTTTCTGCACAGTTAAGAGGACAGAAAATTTACTTGTTTTTAAAACAAAAGCTCAGATTGGCAATAACCTGATTCCAGCTGCTGACGATGGAAATAAAACCCCAAATATTGCAAGACTCCCAATAAAATAATGAATTGGCAAAAATGAAAATGTTTTATCTCTGTTTATGAGTGGGTAGTGACTACTGCTATCAGCCAATATATTCCAAAAACAGTGCCTTTAAAGTTAGGCTACTACAGGGGTTCTCAAACTGGGGGTCGGGACCCCTCGGGGTTGTGAGGTTATTACATGGGGGGTCGCGAGCTGTCAGCCTCCACTCCAAACCCCGCTTTGTCTCCAGCATTTATAATGGTGTTAAATATATTAAAAAGTGTTTTTAATTTATAAGGGGGGGACGCACTCAGAGGCTTGCTATGTGAAAGGGGTCACCAGTACAAAAGTTTGAGAACCACTGGGCTACTACGTCTATTTGCACCAGAAACTCTACACCTGCTCCTGAGGTACATAGCATTTTCATGACAATCTACCTATGTCTATGCATTTAAGAGCACTTAGAAAAATTGCTCTTAAACAAAAAGCTCTGTATAACCATAACTATGAAGTCGTTATCTCTCCTGCACCATTTTTAGGCACCTAAATAAATTTTTTTCCAACAATGCTAAGCACCCAGTTGCTCCCACTGAACTAAATGAATTTATATGGGTGTGAAACTGGTACAACAGAATAGACCCTAGTATTCAAAGTGTCTGGGAGAATCTAGAATGGGAAGTACGTTCGCATTTACAGGAGCAGTCAAATGAGTGAAACAATAGCATTCAACCTTCATTTTGCTCCATAATGAAAGCTACATCATAGCACCATATCAAACATTTTTTTAAACTCAACATCTTGGGAAAACAAACCTCACAGTAGTTGATTCCCTATATCAATAATAATTTAGTCACAGCAGTTACAACTCTGCTGTAAAGAACCCATTAAATTGTTTTTTCTAAATCTTTTTAGTGGAGGAAGGTCCAATGGATTTAAGCAAGTCATTACAAGAGAGAGGTTCTTCAGAAGAAAAGGTTGTTTGAATCTGGAAAATACTTTGTATAGTAATTTCCTCATAAAACAAGCCAACAGCAACCTCAGTGGTTCCTGTGAGGTACTGAATGCAGTCCATTCCCACTGAAGTCAATGGATTTGAGAGGTGCTCCTTCTCTTGCAAGATTAGGTCCATATCTTGCACTTTGATAGCTTGGCATTACAAGAAATCTTACGCAAATTCATGCAGAAAATATGAGCAGTGTAAGTCATTGACCTGCAACCACTGACCCATTTTGAGTATTGTTTTGGTATAATTTACAGGACAAACCTTAGAATATATTTAAACCCAGGTCTGAAGGTAAAACGTTACCTTTGCCATCCTCTGAATACTCTTAAATGGTTGTAATCATTTTTTCTTCACTTAAGTACATTCATGTCTTGATATCTCAGACAAAGTACTGTGATGTTCATGGCAGGTTAGTGACCTTCTCATGATATAAATAATAAAATGACAATTTCTAACTTCTTGCACTCCCTACAGGCTATTAATTGAAGCCTTTTAAGAGCTTGCAGTAAATTTTATACACATAATTATCTGATTTACTTTTAGTGTTATCATATAAATTATGTCCATATAATTTCCACTTACCAATAAAACATAGTAATAATATTGTATTAATCAGAAATGAGAGTCCATCCATAATTATTAAATTATGTAAATATAATTATACACATGAATTGCTTCACTATTTTTGGACCAGTGCATTGTCCTAACAAGAGGTGTATGATACGTAATTGTCACTTACACAGTGGTTGACAGTTCAGAAATTTGGTGGCTGTTTCTATTTAATTCACCTGAAATAATGTATGAAACTGTAATAGTAGTTTTCAAAACACAAGTGCAATTTTAAAAGACACCCTCTCCCTCCAGTCTCCAATCTTTCTTAAAGTAATACCTTTTTACCTGAAATTTTGCATTCGTAGTTTCTACCAAAAGGAGATTTTTTATTAAATATAAAGCTAAGCAAATAAGGCATTTTTGAAACCTGAGTTTTCAAACTAAGAGCTTTTTTACTTTTTGAGAATTATTTAACTTTTTCTGGAATGTCATAACTTCACACAACTTGGGTCTAGAGACTTCATGGAATTGATTCACCATTATTTTATTCCTGGTTCACACTGATATAGCTCTGTTGATTTAAACACCATTACACTGGTGTAAAACTGGAGTAATGGTGTGAACAATCAGGCCCCACATTTGTTTTATCTATTTGTTAACAATGAGAACTAGTGTCTTTGAATGCATTTTGAAGGCCATGTGGTTCATTTGAGTGTTGTTCATAATGAATAGTTGAATATTGCAAGCCAGATCTTCAGCAGGTATAAATTTGTCTCCTAACCCTCTGTGACAATGCGNCAACAATGATCTATATGGTCCCAGATTATATCAATAACGTCACACCCTCCATGTTCAGTCCAGAGAAAAACTCTATATCTGAATCTCCACCTATTGACACTGTGTAAATCAGAAGTAATGCCACTGAAATTATTTGAGTAATACTGTTGTAAGTTAAAGGAGAATCAGCACCAAAGGAAGATACATCACCACATTTGTGGCACCTTAAATATCAATTTCCTGACTTTGAATTTCCATGGCTTCAGAAGATTTGGTTTCCTTTAATAACTACAACAATCAATTTAACTGATATAGATTTGTAACTTAACTGATTTTTGTCTGGGATATTTTTGTCTGGGATAAAAAGAATTATAATACTAGTTGTGTGTGTCATTTTAAAGAGGGTTCCATTTTTATATTTATATATAAAAATAATCATATTTTCAGAATAAGCCTCTCTCAGATACCTTATACTCAGTTTTATTATGGGGGGAGGCAAGAAATAGACCATAAAGCATAAATGGAATGGAATATATTAAGACAAATGCTTGGCCCAGCATGTAAATATCCAGAAAACAGGTATAAGATGCTGCAAAAGCAAGGGATATTGTTATATCTGGATAACTGCCATCCTTCAGATTACTTCTGATCAGAGGAGGAATTACCTGCTAACGAGTGAATGGATAAGGATTATTGCTGGAAAAGGACCTACCTAACACTACCCTCCACATCTCCCATTGTGTGCCTGTGGAGCAGATGTTCCGTGAGTTTAGTGGTGAACTAGGATTGGTGCAGAAATTTTCTACTATATACTGCTCCTGCTGCTTGTGGTTTTTCTGGCATGTGCCTGTGCAAAACACCCTGCAGAATTTGCCCAACAGTGTATGGATAATTTTTCATTAGTTCAGGTAAATGGTCCCTGAGGACTCTTTCCATACATCATAGGTTCTTAACCGGGGTGGGAGGTGCACATCAAACTTTCCAGAGAGGGTGCAGCAAGCCAGGCCAAATTTGCACTAGGGCAAGGTGAGTATCCTCCTCACTATTGTAAGGGGGAAGGAACTCCCAGTAATAGATGCTAAAGCAAGGGCATGATTCAAAAAAGGTTAAGGACCCCTGCAATACATCATTCTATCTGCTATCTGGTTACTCTGTGAGCTGACAATTACATTATAGATCTGGTATACTGCATTTTATAAAGTCACAGTTTCCTCAGGTATAAACTAAACCCTTTTCTCCTACCAAGCACCATTTTTCCACAAGCTATCTATATAACAACTTAGCATCCATAAAGCAAACATGTCAAAGGAAACAAATAGTTCACACAGTGTTTGAGTACAGCCAGCTTTTCCATGTCAGCATGGCTCCATTTAGTTGCTGCAAACGTTTTCTTGTAACAAAGAATATATTTCAAGCCTCCCTCTCTCTTGTAAATGCAAACTACTTTAGCCTTCTGAAAAAAATCAAGGAGCAAGGACTAGGAAAAATTGTTAAGAGAATGACTCCTAGAGCAGAATTGAAGGAAACCATTTTC